>NW_027473446.1:174857-303309 GCF_050947335.1 Megachile rotundata | reverse complement strand
ATGAGTTAGATTGATAATAATGAGAGTAATAAGTATAGTAATTGTCGTTATATCGATCATATAAGCATAATATGGCTAATAATATGAGTTAGATTGATAATAATAAGAGTAATGAGTACAGTTATTGTCGCCCTATCGATCATATAAGCATAATATGGCTAATAATATGAGTTAGATTGATAATAATAAGAGTAATAAGTATAGTAATTGTCGTTCTATCGATCATATAAGCACAATATGGCTAATAATATGAGTTAGATTGATAATAATAAGATTAATGAGTATAGTAATTGTCGTCCTATCGATCATATAAGCATAATATGGCTAATAATATGAGTTAGATTGATAATAATAAGAGTAATAAGTATAGTAATTGTCGTTCTATCGACCATATAAGCACAATATGGCTAATAATATGAGTTAGATTGATAATAATGAGAGTAATAAGTATAGTAATTGTCGTTATATCGATCATATAAGCATAATATGGCTAATAATATGATTTAGATTTATAACAGTGAGTGTAATAAGTATAGTAATTGTCGTTATATCGATCATATAAGCATAATATGGCTAATAATATGAGTTAGATTGATAATAATAAGAGTAATGAGTATAGTAATTGTCGTCCTATCGATCATATAAGCATAATATGGCTAATAATATGAGTGAGATTGATAATAATAAGAGTAATAAGTATAGTAATTGTCGTTCTATCGGTCATATAACCATAATATGGCTAGTAATATGAGTTAGATTGATAACAGTGAGTGTAATAAGTATAGTAATTGTCGTTATATCGATCATATAAGCATAATATGCCTAATAATATGAGTTAGATTGATAATAATAAGAGTAATGTGTATAGTAATTGTCGTCCTATCGATCATATAAGCATAATATGGCTAATAATATGAGTTAGATTGATAATACTAAGAGTAATAAGCATAGTAATTGTCGTTCTATCGGTCATATAACCATAATATGGCTAATAGTATGAGTTAGATTGATAATAATGAGAGTAATAAGTATAGTAATTGTCGTTATATCGATCATATAAGCATAATATGGCTAATAATATGAGTTAGATTGATAATAATAAGAGTAATAAGTATAGTTATTGTCGTTCTATCGATCATATAAGCACAATATGCCTAATAATATGAGTTAGATTGATAATAATAAGATTAATGAGTATAGTAATTGTCGTCCTATCGATCATATAAGCATAATATGGCTAATAATATGAGTTAGATTGATAATAATAAGAGTAATAAGTATAGTAATTGTCGTTCTATCGATCATATAAGCACAATATGGCTAATAATATGAGTTAGATTGATAATAACAAGAGTAATAAGTATAGTAATTGTCGTTCTGTCGGTCATATAACCATAATATGGCTAATAATATGAGTTAGATTGATAATAATAAGAGTAATGAGTATAGTAATTGTCGTTCCATCGATCATATCTGCATAATATGGTTAATAATATGAGTTGGATTGATAATAGTGAGTGTAATAAGTATAGTAATTGTCGTTATATCCATCATATAAGCATAATATGGCTAATAATATGAGTTAGATTGATAACAATAAGTGTAAGGAGTATAGAAATTGTCGTGCTATCGATCATATAAGCATAATATGGCTAATAATATGAGTTAGATTGATAACTATATGAGTAATGAGTATAGTAATTGTCGTTCTATCGATCATATAAGCATAATATGGCTAATAATATGAGTTAGATTGATAATAGTGAGTGTAATAATTATAGTAATTGTCGTTCTATCGATCATATAAGCATAATATGGCTAATAATATGAGTTAGATTGATAATAATAAGAGTAATGAGTATAGTAATTGTCGTACTTTCGATCATATAGGCATAATATGGCTAATAATATGAGTTAGATTGATAATAACAAGAGTAATAAGTATAGTAATTGTCGTTCTGTCGGTCATATAACCATAATATAGCTAATAATATGAGTTAGATTGATAATAATAAGAGTAATGAGTATAGTAATTGTCGTTCTATCGATCATATAAGCATAATGTGGCTAATAATATGAGTTAGATTGATAATAATATGAGTAATGAGTATAGTAATTGTCGTTCTATCGATCATATAAGCATAATATGGCTAATAATAAGAGTAATAAGTATAGCAATTGTCGTTCTGTCGGTCATATAACCATAATATGGCTAATAATATGAGTTAGATTGATAATAATAAGAGTAATCAGTATAGTAATTGTCGTTCTATCGATCATATAAGCATAATGTGGCTAATAATATGAGTTAGATTGATTATGATAAGAGTAATGAGTATAGTAATTGTCGTTCCATCGATCATATCTGCATAATATGGTTAATAATATGAGTTGGATTGATAATAGTGAGTGTAATAAGTATAGTAATTGTCGTTATATCCATCATATAAGCATAATATGGCTAATAATATGAGTTAGATTGATAATAATAAGTGTAATGAGTATAGTAATTGTCGTGCTATCGATCATATAAGCATAATATGGCTAATAATATGAGTTAGATTGATAATAATATGAGTAATGAGTATAGTAATAGTCGTTCTGTCGGTCATATAACCATAATATGGCTAATAATATGAGTTGGATTGATAATAATAAGAGTAATGAGTATAGTGATTATCGTTCTATCGATCATATAAGCATAATGTGGCTAATAATATGAGTTAGATTGATAATAATAAGAGTAATTAGTATAGTAATTGTCGTTCTATCGATCATATAAGCATAATATGGCTAATAATATGATTTAGATTGATAATAGTGAGTGTAATAAGTATAGTAATTGTCGTTATATCGATCATATAAGCATAATATGGCTGATAATATGAGTTAGATTGATAATAACAAGAGTAATAAGTATAGTAATTGTCGTTCTGTCGGTCATATAACCATAATATAGCTAATAATATGAGTTAGATTGATAATAATAAGAGTAATGAGTATAGTAATTGTCGTTCTGTCGATCATATAAGCATAATGTGGCTAATAATATGAGTTAGATTGATAATAATATGAGTAATGAGTATAGTAATTGTCGTTCTATCGATCATATAAGCATAATATGGCTAATAATATCAGTTAGATTGAATATGATAAGAGTAATGAGTATAGTAATTGTCGTTCCATCGATCATATCTGCATAATATGGTTAATAATATGAGTTGGATTGATAATAGTGAGTGTAATAAGTATAGTAATTGTCGTTATATCCATCGTATAAGCATAATATGGCTAATAATATGAGTTAGATTGATAACAATAAGTGTAAGGAGTATAGAAATTGTCGTGCTATCGATCATATAAGCATAATATGGCTAATAATATGAGTTAGATTGATAACTATATGAGTAATGAGTATAGTAATTGTCGTTCTATCGATCATATAAGCATAATATGGCTAATAATATGAGTTAGATTGATAATAATAAGAGTAATGAGTACAGTAATTGTCGTACTTTCGATCATATAGGCATAATATGGCTAATAATATGAGTTAGATTGATAATAACAAGAGTAATAAGTATAGTAATTGTCGTTCTGTCGGTCATATAACCATAATATAGCTAATAATATGAGTTAGATTGATAATAATAAGAGTAATGAGTATAGTAATTGTCGTTCTATCGACCATATAAGCATAATGTGGCTAATAATATGAGTTAGATTGATAATAATATGAGTAATGAGTATAGTAATTGTCGTTCTATCGATCATATAAGCATAATATGGCTAATAATATGAGTTAGGTTGATAATAATAAGAGTAATGAGTATAGTAATTGTCGTCCTATCGATCATATAAGCATAATATGGCTAATAATATGAGTTAGATTGATAATAAAAAGAGTAATGAGTATAGTAATTGTCGTCCTATCGATTATATAAGCATAATATGGCTAATAATATGAGTTAGTTTGATAACTGTGAGTGTAATAAGTATAGTAATTGTCGTTATATCGATCATATAAGCATAATATGGCTAATAATATGATTTAGATTGATAATAATAAGAGTAATGAGTATAGTAATTGTCGTCCTATCGATCATATAAGCATAATATGGCTAATAATATGAGTTAGATTGATAATAATAAGAGTAATGAGTATAGTAATTGTCGTCCTATCGATCATGTAAGCATAATATGGCTAATAATATGAGTTAGATTGATAATAATACGAGTATTGAGTATAGTAATTGTCGTCATATCGATCATATAAGCATAATATGGCTAATAATATGAGTTAGATTGATAATAATAAGAGTAATGAGTATAGTAATTGTCGTCCTATCGATCATATAAGCATAATATGGCTAATAATATGAGTTAGATTGATAATAATAAGAGTAATGAGTATAGTAATTGTCGTCCTATCGATCATATAAGCATAATATGGCTAATAATATGAGTTAGATTGATAATAATAAGAGTAATGAGTATAGTAATTGTCGTCCTATCGATTATATAAGCATAATATGCCTAATAATATGAGTTAGTTTGATAACTGTGAGTGTAATAAGTATAGTAATTGTCGTTATATCGATCATATAAGCATAATATGGCTAATAATATGATTTAGATTGATAATAATAAGAGTAATGAGTATAGTAATTGTCGTCCTATCGATCATATAAGCATAATATGGCTAATAATATGAGTTAGATTGATAATAATAAGAGTAATGAGTATAGTAATTGTCGTCCTATCGATCATGTAAGCATAATATGGCTAATAATATGAGTTAGATTGATAATAATAAGAGTAATGAGTATAGTAATTGTCGTCCTATCGATCATGTAAGCATAATATGGCTAATAATATGAGTTAGATTGATAATAATACGAGTATTGAGTATAGTAATTGTCGTCATATCGATCATATAAGCATAATATGGCTAATAATATGAGTTAGATTGATAATAATAAGAGTAATGAGTATAGCAATTGTCGTCCTATCGATCATATAAGCATAATATGGCTAATAATATGAGTTAGATTGATAATAATAAGAGTAATGATTATAGTAATTGTCCTCCTATCGATCATATAAGCATAATATGGCTAATAATATGAGTTAGATTGATGATAATAAGAGTAATAAGTATAGTAATTGTCGTTCTATCGACCATATAAGCACAATATGGCTAATAATATGAGTTAGATTGATAATAATGAGAGTAATAAGTATAGTAATTGTCGTTATATCGATCATATAAGCATAATATGGCTAATAATATGATTTAGATTGATAACAGTGAGTGTAATAAGTATAGTAATTGTCGTTATATCGATCATATAAGCATAATATGGCTAATAATATGAGTTAGATTGATAATAATAAGAGTAATGAGTATAGTAATTGTCGTCCTATCGATCATATAAGCATAATATGGCTAATAATATGAGTGAGATTGATAATAATAAGAGTAATAAGTATAGTAATTGTCGTTCTATCGGTCATATAACCATAATATGGCTAGTAATATGAGTTAGATTGATAACAGTGAGTGTAATAAGTATAGTAATTGTCGTTATATCGATCATATAAGCATAATATGCCTAATAATATGAGTTAGATTGATAATAATAAGAGTAATGAGTATAGTAATTGTCGTCCTATCGATCATATAAGCATAATATGGCTAATAATATGAGTTAGATTAATAATACTAAGAGTAATAAGCATAGTAATTGTCGTTCTATCGGTCATATAACCATAATATGGCTAATAGTATGAGTTAGATTGATAATAATGAGAGTAATAAGTATAGTAATTGTCGTTATATCGATCATATAAGCATAATATGGCTAATAATATGAGTTAGATTGATAATAATAAGAGTAATAAGTATAGTTATTGTCGTTCTATCGATCATATAAGCACAATATGGCTAATAATATGAGTTAGATTGATAATAATAAGATTAATGAGTATAGTAATTGTCGTCCTATCGATCATATAAGCATAATATGGCTAATAATATGAGTTAGATTGATAATAATAAGAGTAATAAGTATAGTAATTGTCGTTCTATCGATCATATAAGCACAATATGGCTAATAATATGAGTTAGATTGATAATAATAAGAGTAATGAGTATAGTAATTGTCGTTCTATCGATCATATAAGCATAATATGGCTAATAATATGAGTTAGATTGATAATAATAAGAGTAATGAGTATAGTTATTGTCGTCCTATCGATCATATAAGCATAATATGGCTAATAATATGAGTTAGATTGATAATAATAAGAGTAATAAGTATAGTAATTGTCGTTCTATCAATCATATAAGCACAATATGGCTAATAATATGAGTTAGATTGATAATAATAAGATTAATGAGTATAGTAATTGTCGTCCTATCGATCATATAAGCATAATATGGCTAATAATATGAGTTAGATTGATAATAATAAGAGTAATAAGTATAGTAATTGTCGTTCTATCGATCATATAAGCACAATATCGCTAATAATATGAGTTAGATTGATAATAATAAGAGTAATGAGTATAGTAATTGTCGTTCTATCGACCATATAAGCACAATATGGCTAATAATATGAGTTAGATTGATAATAATGAGAGTAATAAGTATAGTAATTGTCGTTATATCGATCATATAAGCATAATATGGCTAATAATATGATTTAGATTTATAACAGTGAGTGTAATAAGTATAGTAATTGTCGTTATATCGATCATATAAGCATAATATGGCTAATAATATGAGTTAGATTGATAATAATAAGAGTAATGAGTATAGTAATTGTCGTCCTATCGATCATATAAGCATAATATGGCTAATAATATGAGTGAGATTGATAATAATAAGAGTAATAAGTATAGTAATTGTCGTTCTATCGGTCATATAACCATAATATGGCTAGTAATATGAGTTAGATTGATAACAGTGAGTGTAATAAGTATAGTAATTGTCGTTATATCGATCATATAAGCATAATATGCCTAATAATATGAGTTAGATTGATAATAATAAGAGTAATGAGTATAGTAATTGTCGTCCTATCGATCATATAAGCATAATATGGCTAATAATATGAGTTAGATTGATAATACTAAGAGTAATAAGCATAGTAATTGTCGTTCTATCGGTCATATAACCATAATATGGCTAATAGTATGAGTTAGATTGATAATAATGAGAGTAATAAGTATAGTAATTGTCGTTATATCGATCATATAAGCATAATATGGCTAATAATATGAGTTAGATTGATAATAATAAGAGTAATAAGTATAGTTATTGTCGTTCTATCGATCATATAAGCACAATATGCCTAATAATATGAGTTAGATTGATAATAATAAGAGTAATGAGTATAGTAATTGTCGTTCTATCGATCATATAAGCATAATGTGGCTAATAATATGAGTTAGATTGATAATAATATGAGTAATGAGTATAGTAATTGTCGTTCTATCGATCATATAAGCATAATATGGCTAATAATAAGAGTAATAAGTATAGCAATTGTCGTTCTGTCGGTCATATAACCATAATATGGCTAATAATATGAGTTAGATTGATAATAATAAGAGTAATCAGTATAGTAATTGTCGTTCTATCGATCATATAAGCATAATGTGGCTAATAATATGAGTTAGATTGATTATGATAAGAGTAATGAGTATAGTAATTGTCGTTCCATCGATCATATCTGCATAATATGGTTAATAATATGAGTTGGATTGATAATAGTGAGTGTAATAAGTATAGTAATTGTCGTTATATCCATCATATAAGCATAATATGGCTAATAATATGAGTTAGATTGATAATAATAAGTGTAATGAGTATAGTAATTGTCGTGCTATCGATCATATAAGCATAATATGGCTAATAATATGAGTTAGATTGATAATAATATGAGTAATGAGTATAGTAATAGTCGTTCTGTCGGTCATATAACCATAATATGGCTAATAATATGAGTTGGATTGATAATAATAAGAGTAATGAGTATAGTGATTATCGTTCTATCGATCATATAAGCATAATGTGGCTAATAATATGAGTTAGATTGATAATAATAAGAGTAATTAGTATAGTAATTGTCGTTCTATCGATCATATAAGCATAATATGGCTAATAATATGATTTAGATTGATAATAGTGAGTGTAATAAGTATAGTAATTGTCGTTATATCGATCATATAAGCATAATATGGCTGATAATATGAGTTAGATTGATAATAACAAGAGTAATAAGTATAGTAATTGTCGTTCTGTCGGTCATATAACCATAATATAGCTAATAATATGAGTTAGATTGATAATAATAAGAGTAATGAGTATAGTAATTGTCGTTCTGTCGATCATATAAGCATAATGTGGCTAATAATATGAGTTAGATTGATAATAATATGAGTAATGAGTATAGTAATTGTCGTTCTATCGATCATATAAGCATAATATGGCTAATAATATCAGTTAGATTGAATATGATAAGAGTAATGAGTATAGTAATTGTCGTTCCATCGATCATATCTGCATAATATGGTTAATAATATGAGTTGGATTGATAATAGTGAGTGTAATAAGTATAGTAATTGTCGTTATATCCATCGTATAAGCATAATATGGCTAATAATATGAGTTAGATTGATAACAATAAGTGTAAGGAGTATAGAAATTGTCGTGCTATCGATCATATAAGCATAATATGGCTAATAATATGAGTTAGATTGATAACTATATGAGTAATGAGTATAGTAATTGTCGTTCTATCGATCATATAAGCATAATATGGCTAATAATATGAGTTAGATTGATAATAATAAGAGTAATGAGTACAGTAATTGTCGTACTTTCGATCATATAGGCATAATATGGCTAATAATATGAGTTAGATTGATAATAACAAGAGTAATAAGTATAGTAATTGTCGTTCTGTCGGTCATATAACCATAATATAGCTAATAATATGAGTTAGATTGATAATAATAAGAGTAATGAGTATAGTAATTGTCGTTCTATCGACCATATAAGCATAATGTGGCTAATAATATGAGTTAGATTGATAATAATATGAGTAATGAGTATAGTAATTGTCGTTCTATCGATCATATAAGCATAATATGGCTAATAATATGAGTTAGGTTGATAATAATAAGAGTAATGAGTATAGTAATTGTCGTCCTATCGATCATATAAGCATAATATGGCTAATAATATGAGTTAGATTGATAATAATAAGAGTAATGAGTATAGTAATTGTCGTCCTATCGATTATATAAGCATAATATGGCTAATAATATGAGTTAGTTTGATAACTGTGAGTGTAATAAGTATAGTAATTGTCGTTATATCGATCATATAAGCATAATATGGCTAATAATATGATTTAGATTGATAATAATAAGAGTAATGAGTATAGTAATTGTCGTCCTATCGATCATACAAGCATAATATGGCTAATAATATGAGTTAGATTGATAATAATAAGAGTAATGAGTATAGTAATTGTCGTCCTATCGATCATGTAAGCATAATATGGCTAATAATATGAGTTAGATTGATAATAATAAGAGTAATGAGTATAGTAATTGTCGTTCTATCGATCATATAAGCATAATGTGGCTATTAATATGAGTTAGATTGATAATAATATGAGTAATGAGTATAGTAATTGTCGTTCTATCGATCATATAAGCATAATATGGCTAATAATAAGAGTAATAAGTATAGCAATTGTCGTTCTGTCGGTCATATAACCATAATATGGCTAATAATATGAGTTAGATTGATAATAATAAGAGTAATCAGTATAGTAATTGTCGTTCTATCGATCATATAAGCATAATGTGGCTAATAATATGAGTTAGATTGATTATGATAAGAGTAATGAGTATAGTAATTGTCGTTCCATCGATCATATCTGCATAATATGGTTAATAATATGAGTTGGATTGATAATAGTGAGTGTAATAAGTATAGTAATTGTCGTTATATCCATCATATAAGCATAATATGGCTAATAATATGAGTTAGATTGATAATAATAAGTGTAATGAGTATAGTAATTGTCGTGCTATCGATCATATAAGCATAATATGGCTAATAATATGAGTTAGATTGATAATAATATGAGTAATGAGTATAGTAATAGTCGTTCTGTCGGTCATATAACCATAATATGGCTAATAATATGAGTTGGATTGATAATAATAAGAGTAATGAGTATAGTGATTATCGTTCTATCGATCATATAAGCATAATGTGGCTAATAATATGAGTTAGATTGATAATAATAAGAGTAATTAGTATAGTAATTGTCGTTCTATCGATCATATAAGCATAATATTGGCTAATAATATGATTTAGATTGATAATAGTGAGTGTAATAAGTATAGTAATTGTCGTTCTGTCGGTCATATAACCATAATATGGCTAATAATATGAGTTAGATTGATAATAATAAGAGTAATGAGTATAGTAATTGTCGTTCCATCGATCATATCTGCATAATATGGTTAATAATATGAGTTGGATTGATAATAGTGAGTGTAATAAGTATAGTAATTGTCGTTATATCCATCATATAAGCATAATATGGCTAATAATATGAGTTAGATTGATAATAATATGAGTAATGAGTATAGTAATTGTCGTTCTATCGATCATATAAGCATAATATGGCTAATAATATCAGTTAGATTGAATATGATAAGAGTAATGAGTATAGTAATTGTCGTTCCATCGATCATATCTGCATAATATGGTTAATAATATGAGTTGGATTGATAATAGTGAGTGTAATAAGTATAGTAATTGTCGTTATATCCATCGTATAAGCATAATATGGCTAATAATATGAGTTAGATTGATAACAATAAGTGTAAGGAGTATAGAAATTGTCGTGCTATCGATCATATAAGCATAATATGGCTAATAATATGAGTTAGATTGATAACTATATGAGTAATGAGTATAGTAATTGTCGTTCTATCGATCATATAAGCATAATATGGCTAATAATATGAGTTAGATTGATAATAATAAGAGTAATGAGTACAGTAATTGTCGTACTTTCGATCATATAGGCATAATATGGCTAATAATATGAGTTAGATTGATAATAACAAGAGTAATAAGTATAGTAATTGTCGTTCTGTCGGTCATATAACCATAATATAGCTAATAATATGAGTTAGATTGATAATAATAAGAGTAATGAGTATAGTAATTGTCGTTCTATCGACCATATAAGCATAATGTGGCTAATAATATGAGTTAGATTGATAATAATATGAGTAATGAGTATAGTAATTGTCGTTCTATCGATCATATAAGCATAATATGGCTAATAATATGAGTTAGGTTGATAATAATAAGAGTAATGAGTATAGTAATTGTCGTCCTATCGATCATATAAGCATAATATGGCTAATAATATGAGTTAGATTGATAATAATAAGAGTAATGAGTATAGTAATTGTCGTCCTATCGATTATATAAGCATAATATGGCTAATAATATGAGTTAGTTTGATAACTGTGAGTGTAATAAGTATAGTAATTGTCGTTATATCGATCATATAAGCATAATATGGCTAATAATATGATTTAGATTGATAATAATAAGAGTAATGAGTATAGTAATTGTCGTCCTATCGATCATACAAGCATAATATGGCTAATAATATGAGTTAGATTGATAATAATAAGAGTAATGAGTATAGTAATTGTCGTCCTATCGATCATGTAAGCATAATATGGCTAATAATATGAGTTAGATTGATAATAATAAGAGTAATGAGTATAGTAATTGTCGTTCTATCGATCATATAAGCATAATGTGGCTATTAATATGAGTTAGATTGATAATAATATGAGTAATGAGTATAGTAATTGTCGTTCTATCGATCATATAAGCATAATATGGCTAATAATAAGAGTAATAAGTATAGCAATTGTCGTTCTGTCGGTCATATAACCATAATATGGCTAATAATATGAGTTAGATTGATAATAATAAGAGTAATCAGTATAGTAATTGTCGTTCTATCGATCATATAAGCATAATGTGGCTAATAATATGAGTTAGATTGATTATGATAAGAGTAATGAGTATAGTAATTGTCGTTCCATCGATCATATCTGCATAATATGGTTAATAATATGAGTTGGATTGATAATAGTGAGTGTAATAAGTATAGTAATTGTCGTTATATCCATCATATAAGCATAATATGGCTAATAATATGAGTTAGATTGATAATAATAAGTGTAATGAGTATAGTAATTGTCGTGCTATCGATCATATAAGCATAATATGGCTAATAATATGAGTTAGATTGATAATAATATGAGTAATGAGTATAGTAATAGTCGTTCTGTCGGTCATATAACCATAATATGGCTAATAATATGAGTTGGATTGATAATAATAAGAGTAATGAGTATAGTGATTATCGTTCTATCGATCATATAAGCATAATGTGGCTAATAATATGAGTTAGATTGATAATAATAAGAGTAATTAGTATAGTAATTGTCGTTCTATCGATCATATAAGCATAATATTGGCTAATAATATGATTTAGATTGATAATAGTGAGTGTAATAAGTATAGTAATTGTCGTTCTGTCGGTCATATAACCATAATATGGCTAATAATATGAGTTAGATTGATAATAATAAGAGTAATGAGTATAGTAATTGTCGTTCCATCGATCATATCTGCATAATATGGTTAATAATATGAGTTGGATTGATAATAGTGAGTGTAATAAGTATAGTAATTGTCGTTATATCCATCATATAAGCATAATATGGCTAATAATATGAGTTAGATTGATAACAATAAGTGTAAGGAGTATAGAAATTGTCGTGCTATCGATCATATAAGCATAATATGGCTAATAATATGAGTTAGATTGATAACTATATGAGTAATGAGTATAGTAATTGTCGTTCTATCGATCATATAAGCATAATATGGCTAATAATATGAGTTAGATTGATAATAGTGAGTGTAATAATTATAGTAATTGTCGTTCTATCGATCATATAAGCATAATATGGCTAATAATATGAGTTAGATTGATAATAATAAGAGTAATGAGTACAGTAATTGTCGTACTGTCGGTCATATAACCATAATATAGCTAATAATATGAGTTAGATTGATAATAATAAGAGTAATGAGTACAGTAATTGTCGTTCTATCGATCATATAAGCATAATGTGGCTAATAATATGAGTTAGATTGATAATAATATGAGTAATGAGTATAGTAATTGTCGTTCTATCGATCATATAAGCATAATATGGCTAATAATAAGAGTAATAAGTATAGCAATTGTCGTTCTGTCGGTCATATAACCATAATATGGCTAATAATATGAGTTAGATTGATAATAATAAGAGTAATCAGTATAGTAATTGTCGTTCTATCGATCATATAAGCATAATGTGGCTAATAATATGAGTTAGATTGATTATGATAAGAGTAATGAGTATAGTAATTGTCGTTCCATCGATCATATCTGCATAATATGGTTAATAATATGAGTTGGATTGATAATAGTGAGTGTAATAAGTATAGTAATTGTCGTTATATCCATCATATAAGCATAATATGGCTAATAATATGAGTTAGATTGATAATAATAAGTGTAATGAGTATAGTAATTGTCGTGCTATCGATCATATAAGCATAATATGGCTAATAATATGAGTTAGATTGATAATAATATGAGTAATGAGTATAGTAATAGTCGTTCTGTCGGTCATATAACCATAATATGGCTAATAATATGAGTTGGATTGATAATAATAAGAGTAATGAGTATAGTGATTATCGTTCTATCGATCATATAAGCATAATGTGGCTAATAATATGAGTTAGATTGATAATAATAAGAGTAATTAGTATAGTAATTGTCGTTCTATCGATCATATAAGCATAATATTGGCTAATAATATGATTTAGATTGATAATAGTGAGTGTAATAAGTATAGTAATTGTCGTTATATCGATCATATAAGCATAATATGGCTGATAATATGAGTTAGATTGATAATAACAAGAGTAATAAGTATAGTAATTGTCGTTCTATCGATCATATAAGCATAATATGGCTAATAATATGAGTTAGATTGATAATAATAAGAGTAATGAGTATAGTAATTGTCGTACTTTCGATCATATAGGCATAATATGGCTAATAATATGAGTTAGATTGATAATAACAAGAGTAATAAGTGTAGTAATTGTCGTTCTGTCGGTCATATAACCATAATATAGCTAATAATATGAGTTAGATTGATAATAATAAGAGTAATGAGTATAGTAATTGTCGTTCTATCGATCATATAAGCATAATGTGGCTAATAATATGAGTTAGATTGATAATAATATGAGTAATGAGTATAGTAATTGTCGTTCTATCGATCATATAAGCATAATATGGCTAATAATATGAGTTAGATTGACAATAATAAGAGTAATAAGTATAGCAATTGCCGTTCTGTCGGTCATATAACCATAATATGGCTAATAATATGAGTTAGATTGATAATAATAAGAGTAATCAGCATAGTAATTGTCGTTCTATCGATCATATAAGCATAATGTGGCTAATAATATGAGTTAGATTGATAATAATAAGAGTAATGAGTATAGTAATTGTCGTACTTTCGATCATATAGGCATAATATGGCTAATAATATGAGTTAGATTGATAATAACAAGAGTAATAAGTATAGTAATTGTCGTTCTGTCGGTCATATAACCATAATATAGCTAATAATATGAGTTAGATTGATAATAATAAGAGTAATGAGTATAGTAATTGTCGTTCTATCGATCATATAAGCATAATGTGGCTAATAATATGAGTTGGATTGATAATAGTGAGTGTAATAAGTATAGTAATTGTCGTTATATCCATCATATAAGCATAATATGGCTAATAATATGAGTTAGATTGATAACAATAAGTGTAAGGAGTATAGAAATTGTCGTGCTATCGATCATATAAGCATAATATGGCTAATAATATGAGTTAGATTGATAACTATATGAGTAATGAGTATAGTAATTGTCGTTCTATCGATCATATAAGCATAATATGGCTAATAATATGAGTTAGATTGATAATAGTGAGTGTAATAATTATAGTAATTGTCGTTCTATCGATCATATAAGCATAATATGGCTAATAATATGAGTTAGATTGATAATAATAAGAGTAATGAGTACAGTAATTGTCGTACTTTCGATCATATAGGCATAATATGGCTAATAATATGAGTTAGATTGATAATAACAAGAGTAATAAGTATAGTAATTGTCGTTCTGTCGGTCATATAACCATAATATAGCTAATAATATGAGTTAGATTGATAATAATAAGAGTAATGAGTATAGTAATTGTCGTTCTATCGATCATATAAGCATAATGTGGCTAATAATATGAGTTAGATTGATAATAATATGAGTAATGAGTATAGTAATTGTCGTTCTATCGATCATATAAGCATAATATGGCTAATAATATGAGTTAGATTGACAATAATAAGAGTAATAAGTATAGCAATTGCCGTTCTGTCGGTCATATAACCATAATATGGCTAATAATATGAGTTAGATTGATAATAATAAGAGTAATCAGCATAGTAATTGTCGTTCTATCGATCATATAAGCATAATGTGGCTAATAATATGAGTTAGATTGATTATGATAAGAGTAATGAGTATAGTAATTGTCTTTTTATCGATCATATAAGCATAATATGGCTAATAATATGAGTTAGATTGATAATAATAAGTGTAATGAGTACAGTAATTGTCGTGCTATCGATCATATAAGCATAATATGGCTAATAATATGAGTTAGATTGATAATAATATGAGTAATGAGTATAGTAATTGTCGTTCTATCGATCATATAAGCATAATATGGCTAATAATATGAGTTAGATTGATAATAACAAGAGTAATAAGTATAGTAATTGTCGTTCTGTCGGTCATATAACCATAATATGGCTAAAGATATGAGTTAGATTGATAATAATAAGAGTAATGAGTATAGTAATTGTCGTTCCATCGATCATATCTGCATAATATGGTTAATAATATGAGTTGGATTGATAATAGTGAGTGTAATAAGTATAGTAATTGTCGTTATATCCATCATATAAGCATAATATGGCTAATAATATGAGTTAGATTGATAACAATAAGTGTAAGGAGTATAGAAATTGTCGTGCTATCGATCATATAAGCATAATATGGCTAATAATATGAGTTAGATTGATAACTATATGAGTAATGAGTATAGTAATTGTCGTTCTATCGATCATATAAGCATAATATGGCTAATAATATGAGTTAGATTGATAATAGTGAGTGTAATAAGTATAGCAATTGCCGTTCTGTCGGTCATATAACCATAATATGGCTAATAATATGAGTTAGATTGATAATAATAAGAGTAATCAGCATAGTAATTGTCGTTCTATCGATCATATAAGCATAATGTGGCTAATAATATGAGTTAGATTGATTATGATAAGAGTAATGAGTATAGTAATTGTCTTTTTATCGATCATATAAGCATAATATGGCTAATAATATGAGTTAGATTGATAATAATAAGTGTAATGAGTACAGTAATTGTCGTGCTATCGATCATATAAGCATAATATGGCTAATAATATGAGTTAGATTGATAATAATATGAGTAATGAGTATAGTAATTGTCGTTCTATCGATCATATAAGCATAATATGGCTAATAATATGAGTTAGATTGATAATAACAAGAGTAATAAGTATAGTAATTGTCGTTCTGTCGGTCATATAACCATAATATGGCTAAAGATATGAGTTAGATTGATAATAATAAGAGTAATGAGTATAGTAATTGTCGTTCCATCGATCATATCTGCATAATATGGTTAATAATATGAGTTGGATTGATAATAGTGAGTGTAATAAGTATAGTAATTGTCGTTATATCCATCATATAAGCATAATATGGCTAATAATATGAGTTAGATTGATAACAATAAGTGTAAGGAGTATAGAAATTGTCGTGCTATCGATCATATAAGCATAATATGGCTAATAATATGAGTTAGATTGATAACTATATGAGTAATGAGTATAGTAATTGTCGTTCTATCGATCATATAAGCATAATATGGCTAATAATATGAGTTAGATTGATAATAGTGAGTGTAATAATTATAGTAATTGTCGTTCTATCGATCATATAAGCATAATATGGCTAATAATATGAGTTAGATTGATAATAATAAGAGTAATGAGTACAGTAATTGTCGTACTTTCGATCATATAGGCATAATATGGCTAATAATATGAGTTAGATTGATAATAACAAGAGTAATAAGTATAGTAATTGTCGTTCTGTCGGTCATATAACCATAATATAGCTAATAATATGAGTTAGATTGATAATAATAAGAGTAATGAGTATAGTAATTGTCGTTCTATCGATCATATAAGCATAATGTGGCTAATAATATGAGTTAGATTGATAATAATATGAGTAATGAGTATAGTAATTGTCGTTCTATCGATCATATAAGCATAATATGGCTAATAATATGAGTTAGATTGACAATAATAAGAGTAATAAGTATAGCAATTGCCGTTCTGTCGGTCATATAACCATAATATGGCTAATAATATGAGTTAGATTGATAATAATAAGAGTAATCAGCATAGTAATTGTCGTTCTATCGATCATATAAGCATAATGTGGCTAATAATATGAGTTAGATTGATTATGATAAGAGTAATGAGTATAGTAATTGTCTTTTTATCGATCATATAAGCATAATATGGCTAATAATATGAGTTAGATTGATAATAATAAGTGTAATGAGTACAGTAATTGTCGTGCTATCGATCATATAAGCATAATATGGCTAATAATATGAGTTAGATTGATAATAATATGAGTAATGAGTATAGTAATTGTCGTTCTATCGATCATATAAGCATAATATGGCTAATAATATGAGTTAGATTGATAATAACAAGAGTAATAAGTATAGTAATTGTCGTTCTGTCGGTCATATAACCATAATATGGCTAAAGATATGAGTTAGATTGATAATAATAAGAGTAATGAGTATAGTAATTGTCGTTCCATCGATCATATCTGCATAATATGGTTAATAATATGAGTTGGATTGATAATAGTGAGTGTAATAAGTATAGTAATTGTCGTTATATCCATCATATAAGCATAATATGGCTAATAATATGAGTTAGATTGATAACAATAAGTGTAAGGAGTATAGAAATTGTCGTGCTATCGATCATATAAGCATAATATGGCTAATAATATGAGTTAGATTGATAACTATATGAGTAATGAGTATAGTAATTGTCGTTCTATCGATCATATAAGCATAATATGGCTAATAATATGAGTTAGATTGATAATAGTGAGTGTAATAATTATAGTAATTGTCGTTCTATCGATCATATAAGCATAATATGGCTAATAATATGAGTTAGATTGATAATAATATGAGTAATGAGTATAGTAATAGTCGTTCTGTCGGTCATATAACCATAATATGGCTAATAATATGAGTTGGATTGATAATAATAAGAGTAATGAGTATAGTGATTATCGTTCTATCGATCATATAAGCATAATGTGGCTAATAATATGAGTTAGATTGATAATAATAAGAGTAATTAGTATAGTAATTGTCGTTCTATCGATCATATAAGCATAATATGGCTAATAATATGATTTAGATTGATAATAGTGAGTGTAATAAGTATAGTAATTGTCGTTATATCGATCATATAAGCATAATATGGCTGATAATATGAGTTAGATTGATAATAACAAGAGTAATAAGTATAGTAATTGTCGTTCTATCGATCATATAAGCATAATATGGCTAATAATATGAGTTAGATTGATAATAATAAGAGTAATGAGTATAGTAATTGTCGTACTTTCGATCATATAGGCATAATATGGCTAATAATATGAGTAAGATTGATAATAACAAGAGTAATAAGTATAGTAATTGTCGTTCTGTCGGTCATATAACCATAATATAGCTAATAATATGAGTTAGATTGATAATAATAAGAGTAATGAGTATAGTAATTGTCGTTCTATCGATCATATAAGCATAATGTGGCTAATAATATGAGTTAGATTGATAATAATAAGAGTAATTAGTATAGTAATTGTCGTTCTATCGATCATATAAGCATAATATGGCTAATAATATGATTTAGATTGATAATAGTGAGTGTAATAAGTATAGTAATTGTCGTTATATCGATCATATAAGCATAATATGGCTGATAATATGAGTTAGATTGATAATAACAAGAGTAATAAGTATAGTAATTGTCGTTCTATCGATCATATAAGCATAATATGGCTAATAATATGAGTTAGATTGATAATAATAAGAGTAATGAGTATAGTAATTGTCGTACTTTCGATCATATAGGCATAATATGGCTAATAATATGAGTTAGATTGATAATAACAAGAGTAATAAGTATAGTAATTGTCGTTCTGTCGGTCATATAACCATAATATAGCTAATAATATGAGTTAGATTGATAATAATAAGAGTAATGAGTATAGTAATTGTCGTTCTATCGATCATATAAGCATAATGTGGCTAATAATATGAGTTAGATTGATAATAATATGAGTAATGAGTATAGTAATTGTCGTTCTATCGATCATATAAGCATAATATGGCTAATAATATGAGTTAGATTGACAATAATAAGAGTAATAAGTATAGCAATTGCCGTTCTGTCGGTCATATAACCATAATATGGCTAATAATATGAGTTAGATTGATAATAATAAGAGTAATCAGCATAGTAATTGTCGTTCTATCGATCATATAAGCATAATGTGGCTAATAATATGAGTTAGATTGATTATGATAAGAGTAATGAGTATAGTAATTGTCTTTTATCGATCATATAAGCATAATATGGCTAATAATATGAGTTAGATTGATAATAATAAGTGTAATGAGTACAGTAATTGTCGTGCTATCGATCATATAAGCATAATATGGCTAATAATATGAGTTAGATTGATAATAATATGAGTAATGAGTATAGTAATTGTCGTTCTATCGATCATATAAGCATAATATGGCTAATAATATGAGTTAGATTGATAATAACAAGAGTAATAAGTATAGTAATTGTCGTTCTGTCGGTCATATAACCATAATATGGCTAATAATATGAGTTAGATTGATAATAATAAGAGTAATGAGTATAGTAATTGTCGTTCCATCGATCATATCTGCATAATATGGTTAATAATATGAGTTGGATTGATAATAGTGAGTGTAATAAGTATAGTAATTGTCGTTATATCCATCATATAAGCATAATATGGCTAATAATATGAGTTAGATTGATAACAATAAGTGTAAGGAGTATAGAAATTGTCGTGCTATCGATCATATAAGCATAATATGGCTAATAATATGAGTTAGATTGATAACTATATGAGTAATGAGTATAGTAATTGTCGTTCTATCGATCATATAAGCATAATATGGCTAATAATATGAGTTAGATTGATAATAGTGAGTGTAATAATTATAGTAATTGTCGTTCTATCGATCATATAAGCATAATATGGCTAATAATATGAGTTAGATTGATAATAATAAGAGTAATGAGTACAGTAATTGTCGTACTTTCGATCATATAGGCATAATATGGCTAATAATATGAGTTAGATTGATAATAACAAGAGTAATAAGTATAGTAATTGTCGTTCTGTCGGTCATATAACCATAATATAGCTAATAATATGAGTTAGATTGATAATAATAAGTGTAATGAGTACAGTAATTGTCGTGCTGTCGATCATATAAGCATAATATGGCTAATAATATGAGTTAGATTGATAATAATATGAGTAATGAGTATAGTAATTGTCGTTCTATCGATCATATAAGCATAATATGGCTAATAATATGAGTTAGATTGATAATAACAAGAGTAATAAGTATAGTAATTGTCGTTCTGTCGGTCATATAACCATAATATGGCTAATAATATGAGTTAGATTGATAATAATAAGAGTAATGAGTATAGTAATTGTCGTTCCATCGATCATATCTGCATAATATGGTTAATAATATGAGTTGGATTGATAATAGTGAGTGTAATAAGTATAGTAATTGTCGTTATATCCATCATATAAGCATAATATGGCTAATAATATGAGTTAGATTGATAACAATAAGTGTAAGGAGTATAGAAATTGTCGTGCTATCGATCATATAAGCATAATATGGCTAATAATATGAGTTAGATTGATAACTATATGAGTAATGAGTATAGTAATTGTCGTTCTATCGATCATATAAGCATAATATGGCTAATAATATGAGTTAGATTGATAATAGTGAGTGTAATAATTATAGTAATTGTCGTTCTATCGATCATATAAGCATAATATGGCTAATAATATGAGTTAGATTGATAATAATAAGAGTAATGAGTACAGTAATTGTCGTACTTTCGATCATATAGGCATAATATGGCTAATAATATGAGTTAGATTGATAATAACAAGAGTAATAAGTATAGTAATTGTCGTTCTGTCGGTCATATAACCATAATATAGCTAATAATATGAGTTAGATTGATAATAATAAGAGTAATGAGTATAGTAATTGTCGTTCTATCGATCATATAAGCATAATGTGGCTAATAATATGAGTTAGATTGATAATAATATGAGTAATGAGTATAGTAATTGTCGTTCTATCGATCATATAAGCATAATATGGCTAATAATAAGAGTAATAAGTATAGCAATTGTCGTTCTGTCGGTCATATAACCATAATATGGCTAATAATATGAGTTAGATTGATAATAATAAGAGTAATCAGTATAGTAATTGTCGTTCTATCGATCATATAAGCATAATGTGGCTAATAATATGAGTTAGATTGATTATGATAAGAGTAATGAGTATAGTAATTGTCGTTCCATCGATCATATCTGCATAATATGGTTAATAATATGAGTTGGATTGATAATAGTGAGTGTAATAAGTATAGTAATTGTCGTTATATCCATCATATAAGCATAATATGGCTAATAATATGAGTTAGATTGATAATAATAAGTGTAATGAGTATAGTAATTGTCGTGCTATCGATCATATAAGCATAATATGGCTAATAATATGAGTTAGATTGATAATAATATGAGTAATGAGTATAGTAATAGTCGTTCTGTCGGTCATATAACCATAATATGGCTAATAATATGAGTTGGATTGATAATAATAAGAGTAATGAGTATAGTGATTATCGTTCTATCGATCATATAAGCATAATGTGGCTAATAATATGAGTTAGATTGATAATAATAAGAGTAATTAGTATAGTAATTGTCGTTCTATCGATCATATAAGCATAATATGGCTAATAATATGATTTAGATTGATAATAGTGAGTGTAATAAGTATAGTAATTGTCGTTATATCGATCATATAAGCATAATATGGCTGATAATATGAGTTAGATTGATAATAACAAGAGTAATAAGTATAGTAATTGTCGTTCTGTCGGTCATATAACCATAATATAGCTAATAATATGAGTTAGATTGATAATAATAAGAGTAATGAGTATAGTAATTGTCGTTCTGTCGATCATATAAGCATAATGTGGCTAATAATATGAGTTAGATTGATAATAATATGAGTAATGAGTATAGTAATTGTCGTTCTATCGATCATATAAGCATAATATGGCTAATAATATCAGTTAGATTGAATATGATAAGAGTAATGAGTATAGTAATTGTCGTTCCATCGATCATATCTGCATAATATGGTTAATAATATGAGTTGGATTGATAATAGTGAGTGTAATAAGTATAGTAATTGTCGTTATATCCATCGTATAAGCATAATATGGCTAATAATATGAGTTACATTGATAACAATAAGTGTAAGGAGTATAGAAATTGTCGTGCTATCGATCATATAAGCATAATATGGCTAATAATATGAGTTAGATTGATAACTATATGAGTAATGAGTATAGTAATTGTCGTTCTATCGATCATATAAGCATAATATGGCTAATAATATGAGTTAGATTGATAATAATAAGAGTAATGAGTACAGTAATTGTCGTACTTTCGATCATATAGGCATAATATGGCTAATAATATGAGTTAGATTGATAATAACAAGAGTAATAAGTATAGTAATTGTCGTTCTGTCGGTCATATAACCATAATATAGCTAATAATATGAGTTAGATTGATAATAATAAGAGTAATGAGTATAGTAATTGTCGTTCTATCGACCATATAAGCATAATGTGGCTAATAATATGAGTTAGATTGATAATAATATGAGTAATGATTATAGTAATTGTCGTTCTATCGATCATATAAGCATAATATGGCTAATAATAAGAGTAATAAGTATAGCAATTTTCGTTCTGTCGGTCATATAACCATAATATGGCTAATAATATGAGTTAGATTGATAATAATAAGAGTAATCAGTATAGTAATTGTCGTTCTATCGATCATATAAGCATAATGTGGCTAATAATATGAGTTAGATTGATTATGATAAGAGTAATGAGTATAGTAATTGTCGTTCCATCGATCATATCTGCATAATATGGTTAATAATATGAGTTGGATTGATAATAGTGAGTGTAATAAGTATAGTAATTGTCGTTATATCCATCATATAAGCATAATATGGCTAATAATATGAGTTAGATTGATAATAATAAGTGTAATGAGTATAGTAATTGTCGTGCTATCGATCATATAAGCATAATATGGCTAATAATATGAGTTAGATTGATAATAATATGAGTAATGAGTATAGTAATAGTCGTTCTGTCGGTCATATAACCATAATATGGCTAATAATATGAGTTGGATTGATAATAATAAGAGTAATGAGTATAGTGATTATCGTTCTATCGATCATATAAGCATAATGTGGCTAATAATATGAGTTAGATTGATAATAATAAGAGTAATTAGTATAGTAATTGTCGTTCTATCGATCATATAAGCATAATATGGCTAATAATATGATTTAGATTGATAATAGTGAGTGTAATAAGTATAGTAATTGTCGTTATATCGATCATATAAGCATAATATGGCTGATAATATGAGTTAGATTGATAATAACAAGAGTAATAAGTATAGTAATTGTCGTTCTATCGATCATATAAGCATAATATGGCTAATAATATGAGTTAGATTGATAATAATAAGAGTAATGAGTATAGTAATTGTCGTACTTTCGATCATATAGGCATAATATGGCTAATAATATGAGTAAGATTGATAATAACAAGAGTAATAAGTATAGTAATTGTCGTTCTGTCGGTCATATAACCATAATATAGCTAATAATATGAGTTAGATTGATAATAATAAGAGTAATGAGTATAGTAATTGTCGTTCTATCGATCATATAAGCATAATGTGGCTAATAATATGAGTTAGATTGATAATAATAAGAGTAATTAGTATAGTAATTGTCGTTCTATCGATCATATAAGCATAATATGGCTAATAATATGATTTAGATTGATAATAGTGAGTGTAATAAGTATAGTAATTGTCGTTATATCGATCATATAAGCATAATATGGCTGATAATATGAGTTAGATTGATAATAACAAGAGTAATAAGTATAGTAATTGTCGTTCTATCGATCATATAAGCATAATATGGCTAATAATATGAGTTAGATTGATAATAATAAGAGTAATGAGTATAGTAATTGTCGTACTTTCGATCATATAGGCATAATATGGCTAATAATATGAGTTAGATTGATAATAACAAGAGTAATAAGTATAGTAATTGTCGTTCTGTCGGTCATATAACCATAATATAGCTAATAATATGAGTTAGATTGATAATAATAAGAGTAATGAGTATAGTAATTGTCGTTCTATCGATCATATAAGCATAATGTGGCTAATAATATGAGTTAGATTGATAATAATATGAGTAATGAGTATAGTCATTGTCGTTCTATCGATCATATAAGCATAATATGGCTAATAATATGAGTTAGATTGACAATAATAAGAGTAATAAGTATAGCAATTGCCGTTCTGTCGGTCATATAACCATAATATGGCTAATAATATGAGTTAGATTGATAATAATAAGAGTAATCAGCATAGTAATTGTCGTTCTATCGATCATATAAGCATAATGTGGCTAATAATATGAGTTAGATTGATTATGATAAGAGTAATGAGTATAGTAATTGTCTTTTATCGATCATATAAGCATAATATGGCTAATAATATGAGTTAGATTGATAATAATAAGTGTAATGAGTACAGTAATTGTCGTGCTATCGATCATATAAGCATAATATGGCTAATAATATGAGTTAGATTGATAATAATATGAGTAATGAGTATAGTAATTGTCGTTCTATCGATCATATAAGCATAATATGGCTAATAATATGAGTTAGATTGATAATAACAAGAGTAATAAGTATAGTAATTGTCGTTCTGTCGGTCATATAAACATAATATGGCTAATAATATGAGTTAGATTGATAATAATAAGAGTAATGAGTATAGTAATTGTCGTTCCATCGATCATATCTGCATAATATGGTTAATAATATGAGTTGGATTGATAATAGTGAGTGTAATAAGTATAGTAATTGTCGTTATATCCATCATATAAGCATAATATGGCTAATAATATGAGTTAGATTGATAACAATAAGTGTAAGGAGTATAGAAATTGTCGTGCTATCGATCATATAAGCATAATATGGCTAATAATATGAGTTAGATTGATAACTATATGAGTAATGAGTATGGTAATTGTCGTTCTATCGATCATATAAGCATAATATGGCTAATAATATGAGTTAGATTGATAATAGTGAGTGTAATAATTATAGTAATTGTCGTTCTATGGATCATATAAGCATAATATGGCTAATAATATGAGTTAGATTGATAATAATAAGAGTAATGAGTACAGTAATTGTCGTACTTTCGATCATATAGGCATAATATGGCTAATAATATGAGTTAGATTGATAATAACAAGAGTAATAAGTATAGTAATTGTCGTTCTGTCGGTCATATAACCATAATATAGCTAATAATATGAGTTAGATTGATAATAATAAGTGTAATGAGTACAGTAATTGTCGTGCTATCGATCATATAAGCATAATATGGCTAATAATATGAGTTAGATTGATAATAATATGAGTAATGAGTATAGTAATTGTCGTTCTATCGATCATATAAGCATAATATGGCTAATAATATGAGTTAGATTGATAATAACAAGAGTAATAAGTATAGTAATTGTCGTTCTGTCGGTCATATAACCATAATATGGCTAATAATATGAGTTAGATTGATAATAATAAGAGTAATGAGTATAGTAATTGTCGTTCCATCGATCATATCTGCATAATATGGTTAATAATATGAGTTGGATTGATAATAGTGAGTGTAATAAGTATAGTAATTGTCGTTATATCCATCATATAAGCATAATATGGCTAATAATATGAGTTAGATTGATAACAATAAGTGTAAGGAGTATAGAAATTGTCGTGCTATCGATCATATAAGCATAATATGGCTAATAATATGAGTTAGATTGATAACTATATGAGTAATGAGTATAGTAATTGTCGTTCTATCGATCATATAAGCATAATATGGCTAATAATATGAGTTAGATTGATAATAGTGAGTGTAATAATTATAGTAATTGTCGTTCTATCGATCATATAAGCATAATATGGCTAATAATATGAGTTAGATTGATAATAATAAGAGTAATGAGTACAGTAATTGTCGTACTTTCGATCATATAGGCATAATATGGCTAATAATATGAGTTAGATTGATAATAACAAGAGTAATAAGTATAGTAATTGTCGTTCTGTCGGTCATATAACCATAATATAGCTAATAATATGAGTTAGATTGATAATAATAAGAGAAATGAGTATAGTAATTGTCGTTCTATCGATCATATAAGCATAATGTGGCTAATAATATGAGTTAGATTGATAATAATATGAGTAATGAGTATAGTAATTGTCGTTCTATCGATCATATAAGCATAATATGGCTAATAATAAGAGTAATAAGTATAGCAATTGTCGTTCTGTCGGTCATATAACCATAATATGGCTAATAATATGAGTTAGATTGATAATAATAAGAGTAATCAGTATAGTAATTGTCGTTCTATCGATCATATAAGCATAATGTGGCTAATAATATGAGTTAGATTGATTATGATAAGAGTAATGAGTATAGTAATTGTCGTTCCATCGATCATATCTGCATAATATGGTTAATAATATGAGTTGGATTGATAATAGTGAGTGTAATAAGTATAGTAATTGTCGTTATATCCATCATATAAGCATAATATGGCTAATAATATGAGTTAGATTGATAATAATAAGTGTAATGAGTATAGTAATTGTCGTGCTATCGATCATATAAGCATAATATGGCTAATAATATGAGTTAGATTGATAATAATATGAGTAATGAGTATAGTAATAGTCGTTCTGTCGGTCATATAACCATAATATGGCTAATAATATGAGTTGGATTGATAATAATAAGAGTAATGAGTATAGTGATTATCGTTCTATCGATCATATAAGCATAATGTGGCTAATAATATGAGTTAGATTGATAATAATAAGAGTAATTAGTATAGTAATTGTCGTTCTATCGATCATATAAGCATAATATGGCTAATAATATGATTTAGATTGATAATAGTGAGTGTAATAAGTATAGTAATTGTCGTTATATCGATCATATAAGCATAATATGGCTGATAATATGAGTTAGATTGATAATAACAAGAGTAATAAGTATAGTAATTGTCGTTCTGTCGGTCATATAACCATAATATAGCTAATAATATGAGTTAGATTGATAATAATAAGAGTAATGAGTATAGTAATTGTCGTTCTGTCGATCATATAAGCATAATGTGGCTAATAATATGAGTTAGATTGATAATAATATGAGTAATGAGTATAGTAATTGTCGTACTTTCGATCATATAGGCATAATATGGCTAATAATATGAGTTAGATTGATAATAACAAGAGTAATAAGTATAGTAATTGTCGTTCTGTCGGTCATATAACCATAATATAGCTAATAATATGAGTTAGATTGATAATAATAAGAGTAATGAGTATAGTAATTGTCGTTCTATCGACCATATAAGCATAATGTGGCTAATAATATGAGTTAGATTGATAATAATATGAGTAATGATTATAGTAATTGTCGTTCTATCGATCATATAAGCATAATATGGCTAATAATAAGAGTAATAAGTATAGCAATTTTCGTTCTGTCGGTCATATAACCATAATATGGCTAATAATATGAGTTAGATTGATAATAATAAGAGTAATCAGTATAGTAATTGTCGTTCTATCGATCATATAAGCATAATGTGGCTAATAATATGAGTTAGATTGATTATGATAAGAGTAATGAGTATAGTAATTGTCGTTCCATCGATCATATCTGCATAATATGGTTAATAATATGAGTTGGATTGATAATAGTGAGTGTAATAAGTATAGTAATTGTCGTTATATCCATCATATAAGCATAATATGGCTAATAATATGAGTTAGATTGATAATAATAAGTGTAATGAGTATAGTAATTGTCGTGCTATCGATCATATAAGCATAATATGGCTAATAATATGAGTTAGATTGATAATAATATGAGTAATGAGTATAGTAATAGTCGTTCTGTCGGTCATATAACCATAATATGGCTAATAATATGAGTTGGATTGATAATAATAAGAGTAATGAGTATAGTGATTATCGTTCTATCGATCATATAAGCATAATGTGGCTAATAATATGAGTTAGATTGATAATAATAAGAGTAATTAGTATAGTAATTGTCGTTCTATCGATCATATAAGCATAATATGGCTAATAATATGATTTAGATTGATAATAGTGAGTGTAATAAGTATAGTAATTGTCGTTATATCGATCATATAAGCATAATATGGCTGATAATATGAGTTAGATTGATAATAACAAGAGTAATAAGTATAGTAATTGTCGTTCTATCGATCATATAAGCATAATATGGCTAATAATATGAGTTAGATTGATAATAATAAGAGTAATGAGTATAGTAATTGTCGTACTTTCGATCATATAGGCATAATATGGCTAATAATATGAGTAAGATTGATAATAACAAGAGTAATAAGTATAGTAATTGTCGTTCTGTCGGTCATATAACCATAATATAGCTAATAATATGAGTTAGATTGATAATAATAAGAGTAATGAGTATAGTAATTGTCGTTCTATCGATCATATAAGCATAATGTGGCTAATAATATGAGTTAGATTGATAATAATAAGAGTAATTAGTATAGTAATTGTCGTTCTATCGATCATATAAGCATAATATGGCTAATAATATGATTTAGATTGATAATAGTGAGTGTAATAAGTATAGTAATTGTCGTTATATCGATCATATAAGCATAATATGGCTGATAATATGAGTTAGATTGATAATAACAAGAGTAATAAGTATAGTAATTGTCGTTCTATCGATCATATAAGCATAATATGGCTAATAATATGAGTTAGATTGATAATAATAAGAGTAATGAGTATAGTAATTGTCGTACTTTCGATCATATAGGCATAATATGGCTAATAATATGAGTTAGATTGATAATAACAAGAGTAATAAGTATAGTAATTGTCGTTCTGTCGGTCATATAACCATAATATAGCTAATAATATGAGTTAGATTGATAATAATAAGAGTAATGAGTATAGTAATTGTCGTTCTATCGATCATATAAGCATAATGTGGCTAATAATATGAGATAGATTGATAATAATATGAGTAATGAGTATAGTAATTGTCGTTCTATCGATCATATAAGCATAATATGGCTAATAATACGAGTTAGATTGACAATAATAAGAGTAATAAGTATAGCAATTGCCGTTCTGTCGGTCATATAACCATAATATGGCTAATAATATGAGTTAGATTGATAATAATAAGAGTAATCAGCATAGTAATTGTCGTTCTATCGATCATATAAGCATAATGTGGCTAATAATATGAGTTAGATTGATTATGATAAGAGTAATGAGTATAGTAATTGTCTTTTATCGATCATATAAGCATAATATGGCTAATAATATGAGTTAGATTGATAATAATAAGTGTAATGAGTACAGTAATTGTCGTGCTATCGATCATATAAGCATAATATGGCTAATAATATGAGTTAGATTGATAATAATATGAGTAATGAGTATAGTAATTGTCGTTCTATCGATCATATAAGCATAATATGGCTAATAATATGAGTTAGATTGATAATAACAAGAGTAATAAGTATAGTAATTGTCGTTCTGTCGGTCATATAACCATAATATGGCTAATAATATGAGTTAGATTGATAATAATAAGAGTAATGAGTATAGTAATTGTCGTTCCATCGATCATATCTGCATAATATGGTTAATAATATGAGTTGGATTGATAATAGTGAGTGTAATAAGTATAGTAATTGTCGTTATATCCATCATATAAGCATAATATGGCTAATAATATGAGTTAGATTGATAACAATAAGTGTAAGGAGTATAGAAATTGTCGTGCTATCGATCATATAAGCATAATATGGCTAATAATATGAGTTAGATTGATAACTATATGAGTAATGAGTATGGTAATTGTCGTTCTATCGATCATATAAGCATAATATGGCTAATAATATGAGTTAGATTGATAATAGTGAGTGTAATAATTATAGTAATTGTCGTTCTATGGATCATATAAGCATAATATGGCTAATAATATGAGTTAGATTGATAATAATAAGAGTAATGAGTACAGTAATTGTCGTACTTTCGATCATATAGGCATAATATGGCTAATAATATGAGTTAGATTGATAATAACAAGAGTAATAAGTATAGTAATTGTCGTTCTGTCGGTCATATAACCATAATATAGCTAATAATATGAGTTAGATTGATAATAATAAGTGTAATGAGTACAGTAATTGTCGTGCTATCGATCATATAAGCATAATATGGCTAATAATATGAGTTAGATTGATAATAATATGAGTAATGAGTATAGTAATTGTCGTTCTATCGATCATATAAGCATAATATGGCTAATAATATGAGTTAGATTGATAATAACAAGAGTAATAAGTATAGTAATTGTCGTTCTGTCGGTCATATAACCATAATATGGCTAATAATATGAGTTAGATTGATAATAATAAGAGTAATGAGTATAGTAATTGTCGTTCCATCGATCATATCTGCATAATATGGTTAATAATATGAGTTGGATTGATAATAGTGAGTGTAATAAGTATAGTAATTGTCGTTATATCCATCATATAAGCATAATATGGCTAATAATATGAGTTAGATTGATAACAATAAGTGTAAGGAGTATAGAAATTGTCGTGCTATCGATCATATAAGCATAATATGGCTAATAATATGAGTTAGATTGATAACTATATGAGTAATGAGTATAGTAATTGTCGTTCTATCGATCATATAAGCATAATATGGCTAATAATATGAGTTAGATTGATAATAGTGAGTGTAATAATTATAGTAATTGTCGTTCTATCGATCATATAAGCATAATATGGCTAATAATATGAGTTAGATTGATAATAATAAGAGTAATGAGTACAGTAATTGTCGTACTTTCGATCATATAGGCATAATATGGCTAATAATATGAGTTAGATTGATAATAACAAGAGTAATAAGTATAGTAATTGTCGTTCTGTCGGTCATATAACCATAATATAGCTAATAATATGAGTTAGATTGATAATAATAAGAGTAATGAGTATAGTAATTGTCGTTCTATCGATCATATAAGCATAATGTGGCTAATAATATGAGTTAGATTGATAATAATATGAGTAATGAGTATAGTAATTGTCGTTCTATCGATCATATAAGCATAATATGGCTAATAATAAGAGTAATAAGTATAGCAATTGTCGTTCTGTCGGTCATATAACCATAATATGGCTAATAATATGAGTTAGATTGATAATAATAAGAGTAATCAGTATAGTAATTGTCGTTCTATCGATCATATAAGCATAATGTGGCTAATAATATGAGTTAGATTGATTATGATAAGAGTAATGAGTATAGTAATTGTCGTTCCATCGATCATATCTGCATAATATGGTTAATAATATGAGTTGGATTGATAATAGTGAGTGTAATAAGTATAGTAATTGTCGTTATATCCATCATATAAGCATAATATGGCTAATAATATGAGTTAGATTGATAATAATAAGTGTAATGAGTATAGTAATTGTCGTGCTATCGATCATATAAGCATAATATGGCTAATAATATGAGTTAGATTGATAATAATATGAGTAATGAGTATAGTAATAGTCGTTCTGTCGGTCATATAACCATAATATGGCTAATAATATGAGTTGGATTGATAATAATAAGAGTAATGAGTATAGTGATTATCGTTCTATCGATCATATAAGCATAATGTGGCTAATAATATGAGTTAGATTGATAATAATAAGAGTAATTAGTATAGTAATTGTCGTTCTATCGATCATATAAGCATAATATGGCTAATAATATGATTTAGATTGATAATAGTGAGTGTAATAAGTATAGTAATTGTCGTTATATCGATCATATAAGCATAATATGGCTGATAATATGAGTTAGATTGATAATAACAAGAGTAATAAGTATAGTAATTGTCGTTCTGTCGGTCATATAACCATAATATAGCTAATAATATGAGTTAGATTGATAATAATAAGAGTAATGAGTATAGTAATTGTCGTTCTGTCGATCATATAAGCATAATGTGGCTAATAATATGAGTTAGATTGATAATAATATGAGTAATGAGTATAGTAATTGTCGTTCTATCGATCATATAAGCATAATATGGCTAATAATATCAGTTAGATTGAATATGATAAGAGTAATGAGTATAGTAATTGTCGTTCCATCGATCATATCTGCATAATATGGTTAATAATATGAGTTGGATTGATAATAGTGAGTGTAATAAGTATAGTAATTGTCGTTATATCCATCGTATAAGCATAATATGGCTAATAATATGAGTTAGATTGATAACAATAAGTGTAAGGAGTATAGAAATTGTCGTGCTATCGATCATATAAGCATAATATGGCTAATAATATGAGTTAGATTGATAACTATATGAGTAATGAGTATAGTAATTGTCGTTCTATCGATCATATAAGCATAATATGGCTAATAATATGAGTTAGATTGATAATAATAAGAGTAATGAGTACAGTAATTGTCGTACTTTCGATCATATAGGCATAATATGGCTAATAATATGAGTTAGATTGACAATAATAAGAGTAATAAGTATAGCAATTGCCGTTCTGTCGGTCATATAACCATAATATGGCTAATAATATGAGTTAGATTGATAATAATAAGAGTAATCAGCATAGTAATTGTCGTTCTATCGATCATATAAGCATAATGTGGCTAATAATATGAGTTAGATTGATTATGATAAGAGTAATGAGTATAGTAATTGTCTTTTATCGATCATATAAGCATAATATGGCTAATAATATGAGTTAGATTGATAATAATAAGTGTAATGAGTACAGTAATTGTCGTGCTATCGATCATATAAGCATAATATGGCTAATAATATGAGTTAGATTGATAATAATATGAGTAATGAGTATAGTAATTGTCGTTCTATCGATCATATAAGCATAATATGGCTAATAATATGAGTTAGATTGATAATAACAAGAGTAATAAGTATAGTAATTGTCGTTCTGTCGGTCATATAACCATAATATGGCTAATAATATGAGTTAGATTGATAATAATAAGAGTAATGAGTATAGTAATTGTCGTTCCATCGATCATATCTGCATAATATGGTTAATAATATGAGTTGGATTGATAATAGTGAGTGTAATAAGTATAGTAATTGTCGTTATATCCATCATATAAGCATAATATGGCTAATAATATGAGTTAGATTGATAACAATAAGTGTAAGGAGTATAGAAATTGTCGTGCTATCGATCATATAAGCATAATATGGCTAATAATATGAGTTAGATTGATAACTATATGAGTAATGAGTATGGTAATTGTCGTTCTATCGATCATATAAGCATAATATGGCTAATAATATGAGTTAGATTGATAATAGTGAGTGTAATAATTATAGTAATTGTCGTTCTATGGATCATATAAGCATAATATGGCTAATAATATGAGTTAGATTGATAATAATAAGAGTAATGAGTACAGTAATTGTCGTACTTTCGATCATATAGGCATAATATGGCTAATAATATGAGTTAGATTGATAATAACAAGAGTAATAAGTATAGTAATTGTCGTTCTGTCGGTCATATAACCATAATATAGCTAATAATATGAGTTAGATTGATAATAATAAGTGTAATGAGTACAGTAATTGTCGTGCTATCGATCATATAAGCATAATATGGCTAATAATATGAGTTAGATTGATAATAATATGAGTAATGAGTATAGTAATTGTCGTTCTATCGATCATATAAGCATAATATGGCTAATAATATGAGTTAGATTGATAATAACAAGAGTAATAAGTATAGTAATTGTCGTTCTGTCGGTCATATAACCATAATATGGCTAATAATATGAGTTAGATTGATAATAATAAGAGTAATGAGTATAGTAATTGTCGTTCCATCGATCATATCTGCATAATATGGTTAATAATATGAGTTGGATTGATAATAGTGAGTGTAATAAGTATAGTAATTGTCGTTATATCCATCATATAAGCATAATATGGCTAATAATATGAGTTAGATTGATAACAATAAGTGTAAGGAGTATAGAAATTGTCGTGCTATCGATCATATAAGCATAATATGGCTAATAATATGAGTTAGATTGATAACTATATGAGTAATGAGTATAGTAATTGTCGTTCTATCGATCATATAAGCATAATATGGCTAATAATATGAGTTAGATTGATAATAGTGAGTGTAATAATTATAGTAATTGTCGTTCTATCGATCATATAAGCATAATATGGCTAATAATATGAGTTAGATTGATAATAATAAGAGTAATGAGTACAGTAATTGTCGTACTTTCGATCATATAGGCATAATATGGCTAATAATATGAGTTAGATTGATAATAACAAGAGTAATAAGTATAGTAATTGTCGTTCTGTCGGTCATATAACCATAATATAGCTAATAATATGAGTTAGATTGATAATAATAAGAGTAATGAGTATAGTAATTGTCGTTCTATCGATCATATAAGCATAATGTGGCTAATAATATGAGTTAGATTGATAATAATATGAGTAATGAGTATAGTAATTGTCGTTCTATCGATCATATAAGCATAATATGGCTAATAATAAGAGTAATAAGTATAGCAATTGTCGTTCTGTCGGTCATATAACCATAATATGGCTAATAATATGAGTTAGATTGATAATAATAAGAGTAATCAGTATAGTAATTGTCGTTCTATCGATCATATAAGCATAATGTGGCTAATAATATGAGTTAGATTGATTATGATAAGAGTAATGAGTATAGTAATTGTCGTTCCATCGATCATATCTGCATAATATGGTTAATAATATGAGTTGGATTGATAATAGTGAGTGTAATAAGTATAGTAATTGTCGTTATATCCATCATATAAGCATAATATGGCTAATAATATGAGTTAGATTGATAATAATAAGTGTAATGAGTATAGTAATTGTCGTGCTATCGATCATATAAGCATAATATGGCTAATAATATGAGTTAGATTGATAATAATATGAGTAATGAGTATAGTAATAGTCGTTCTGTCGGTCATATAACCATAATATGGCTAATAATATGAGTTGGATTGATAATAATAAGAGTAATGAGTATAGTGATTATCGTTCTATCGATCATATAAGCATAATGTGGCTAATAATATGAGTTAGATTGATAATAATAAGAGTAATTAGTATAGTAATTGTCGTTCTATCGATCATATAAGCATAATATGGCTAATAATATGATTTAGATTGATAATAGTGAGTGTAATAAGTATAGTAATTGTCGTTATATCGATCATATAAGCATAATATGGCTGATAATATGAGTTAGATTGATAATAACAAGAGTAATAAGTATAGTAATTGTCGTTCTGTCGGTCATATAACCATAATATAGCTAATAATATGAGTTAGATTGATAATAATAAGAGTAATGAGTATAGTAATTGTCGTTCTGTCGATCATATAAGCATAATGTGGCTAATAATATGAGTTAGATTGATAATAATATGAGTAATGAGTATAGTAATTGTCGTTCTATCGATCATATAAGCATAATATGGCTAATAATATCAGTTAGATTGAATATGATAAGAGTAATGAGTATAGTAATTGTCGTTCCATCGATCATATCTGCATAATATGGTTAATAATATGAGTTGGATTGATAATAGTGAGTGTAATAAGTATAGTAATTGTCGTTATATCCATCGTATAAGCATAATATGGCTAATAATATGAGTTAGATTGATAACAATAAGTGTAAGGAGTATAGAAATTGTCGTGCTATCGATCATATAAGCATAATATGGCTAATAATATGAGTTAGATTGATAACTATATGAGTAATGAGTATAGTAATTGTCGTTCTATCGATCATATAAGCATAATATGGCTAATAATATGAGTTAGATTGATAATAATAAGAGTAATGAGTACAGTAATTGTCGTACTTTCGATCATATAGGCATAATATGGCTAATAATATGAGTTAGATTGATAATAACAAGAGTAATAAGTATAGTAATTGTCGTTCTGTCGGTCATATAACCATAATATAGCTAATAATATGAGTTAGATTGATAATAATAAGAGTAATGAGTATAGTAATTGTCGTTCTATCGACCATATAAGCATAATGTGGCTAATAATATGAGTTAGATTGATAATAATATGAGTAATGAGTATAGTAATTGTCGTTCTTTCGATCATATAAGCATAATATGGCTAATAATAAGAGTAATAAGTATAGCAATTGTCGTTCTGTCGGTCATATAACCATAATATGGCTAATAATATGAGTTAGATTGATAATAATAAGAGTAATCAGTATAGTAATTGTCGTTCTATCGATCATATAAGCATAATGTGGCTAATAATATGAGTTAGATTGATTATGATAAGAGTAATGAGTATAGTAATTGTCGTTCCATCGATCATATCTGCATAATATGGTTAATAATATGAGTTGGATTGATAATAGTGAGTGTAATAAGTATAGTAATTGTCGTTATATCCATCATATAAGCATAATATGGCTAATAATATGAGTTAGATTGATAATAATAAGAGTAATGAGTATAGTGATTATCGTTCTATCGATCATATAAGCATAATGTGGCTAATAATATGAGTTAGATTGATAATAATAAGAGTAATTAGTATAGTAATTGTCGTTCTATCGATCATATAAGCATAATATGGCTAATAATATGATTTAGATTGATAATAGTGAGTGTAATAAGTATAGTAATTGTCGTTATATCGATCATATAAGCATAATATGGCTGATAATATGAGTTAGATTGATAATAACAAGAGTAATAAGTATAGTAATTGTCGTTCTATCGATCATATAAGCATAATATGGCTAATAATATGAGTTAGATTGATAATAATAAGAGTAATGAGTATAGCAATTGTCGTACTTTCGATCATATAGGCATAATATGGCTAATAATATGAGTAAGATTGATAATAACAAGAGTAATAAGTATAGTAATTGTCGTTCTGTCGGTCATATAACCATAATATAGCTAATAATATGAGTTAGATTGATAATAATAAGAGTAATGAGTATAGTAATTGTCGTTCTATCGATCATATAAGCATAATGTGGCTAATAATATGAGTTAGATTGATAATAATATGAGTAATGAGTATAGTAATTGTCGTTCTATCGATCATATAAGCATAATATGGCTAATAATATGAGTTAGATTGATAATAATAAGAGTAATGAGTACAGTAATTGTCGTACTTTCGATCATATAGGCATAATATGGCTAATAATATGAGTTAGATTGATAATAACAAGAGTAATAAGTATAGTAATTGTCGTTCTGTCGGTCATATAACCATAATATAGCTAATAATATGAGTTAGATTGATAATAATAAGAGTAATGAGTATAGTAATTGTCGTTCTATCGACCATATAAGCATAATGTGGCTAATAATATGAGTTAGATTGATAATAATATGAGTAATGAGTATAGTAATTGTCGTTCTTTCGATCATATAAGCATAATATGGCTAATAATAAGAGTAATAAGTATAGCAATTGTCGTTCTGTCGGTCATATAACCATAATATGGCTAATAATATGAGTTAGATTGATAATAATAAGAGTAATCAGTATAGTAATTGTCGTTCTATCGATCATATAAGCATAATGTGGCTAATAATATGAGTTAGATTGATTATGATAAGAGTAATGAGTATAGTAATTGTCTTTTTATCGATCATATAAGCATAATATGGCTAATAATATGAGTTAGATTGATAATAATAAGTGTAATGAGTATAGTAATTGTCGTGCTATCGATCATATAAGCATAATATGGCTAATAATATGAGTTAGATTGATAATAATATGAGTAATGAGTATAGTAATAGTCGTTCTGTCGGTCATATAACCATAATATGGCTAATAATATGAGTTGGATTGATAATAATAAGAGTAATGAGTATAGTGATTATCGTTCTATCGATCATATAAGCATAATGTGGCTAATAATATGAGTTAGATTGATAATAATAAGAGTAATTAGTATAGTAATTGTCGTTCTATCGATCATATAAGCATAATATGGCTAATAATATGATTTAGATTGATAATAGTGAGTGTAATAAGTATAGTAATTGTCGTTATATCGATCATATAAGCATAATATGGCTGATAATATGAGTTAGATTGATAATAACAAGAGTAATAAGTATAGTAATTGTCGTTCTGTCGGTCATATAACCATAATATAGCTAATAATATGAGTTAGATTGATAATAATAAGAGTAATGAGTATAGTAATTGTCGTTCTGTCGATCATATAAGCATAATGTGGCTAATAATATGAGTTAGATTGATAATAATATGAGTAATGAGTATAGTAATTGTCGTTCTATCGATCATATAAGCATAATATGGCTAATAATATGTGTTAGATTGAATATGATAAGAGTAATGAGTATAGTAATTGTCGTTCCATCGATCATATCTGCATAATATGGTTAATAATATGAGTTGGATTGATAATAGTGAGTGTAATAAGTATAGTAATTGTCGTTATATCCATCGTATAAGCATAATATGGCTAATAATATGAGTTAGATTGATAACAATAAGTGTAATGAGTATAGTAATTGTCGTGCTATCGTTCATATAGGCATAATATGGCTAATAATATGAGTTAGATTGACAATAATAAGAGTAATAAGTATAGCAATTGTCGTTCTGTTGGTCATATAACCACAATATGGCTAATAATATGAGTTAGATTGATAACAATAAGGGTAATGAGTATAGTAATTGTCGTTTTATCGATCATATAAGCATAATATGGCTAATAATATGAGTTAGATTGAAAATAGTGAGTGTAATATGTACAGTAATTGTCGTTATATCGATCATATAAGCATAACATGGTTAATAATATGAGTTAGATTGATAATAATAAGAGTAATGAGTATAGTAATTGTCGTACTATCGATCATATCTGCATAATATGGTTAATAATATGAGTTGGATTGATAACAGTGAGTGTAATAAGTATAGTAATTGTCGTTCTATCGATCATATAAGCATAATATGGCTAATAATATGAGTTAGATTGATAATAATAAGAGTAATGAGTATAGTAATTGTCGTACTATCGATCATATAAGCATAATATGGTTAATAATAAGAGTTAGATTGATAATAGTAAGTGTAATAGGTATAGTAATTGTCGTTCTATCGATCATATAAGCATAATATGGCTAATAATATGAGTTAGATTGATAATAATAAGGGTAATGAGTATAGTAATTGTCGTTTTATCGATCATATAAGCATAATATGGCTAATAATATGAGTTAGATTGATAATAGTGAGTGTAATATGTACAGTAATTGTCGTTATATCGATCATATAAGCATAATATGGCTAATAATATGAGTTAGATTGATAATAATAAGTGTAATGAGTATAGTAATTGTCGTGCTATCGATCATATGAGCATAATATGGCTAATAATATGAGTTAGATTGATAATAATAAGAGTAATGAGTATAGTAATTATCGTTCTATCGATCATATAAGCATAATGTGGCTAATAATATGAGTTAGATTGATTATGATAAGAGTAATGAGTATAGTAATTGTCGTTCCATCGATCATAACTGCATAATATGGTTAATAATATGAGTTGGATTGATAATAGTGAGTGTAATAAGTATAGTAATTGTCGTTATATCCATCATATAAGAATAATATGGCTGATAATTTGAGTTAGATTGATAATAATAAGAGTAATGAGTATAGTAATTGTCGTACTATCGATCATATAAGCATAATATGGTTAATAATAAGAGTTAGATTGATAATAGTAAGTGTAATAGGTATAGTAATTGTCGTTCTATCGATCATATAAGCATAATATGGCTAATAATATGAGTTAGATTGATAATAATAAGGGTAATGAGTATAGTAATTGTCGTTTTATCGATCATATAAGCATAATATGGCTAATAATATGAGTTAGATTGATAATAGTGAGTGTAATATGTACAGTAATTGTCGTTATATCGATCATATAAGCATAATATGGCTAATAATATGAGTTAGATTGATAATAATAAGTGTAATGAGTATAGTAATTGTCGTGCTATCGATCATATGAGCATAATATGGCTAATAATATGAGTTAGATTGATAATAATAAGAGTAATGAGTATAGTAATTATCGTTCTATCGATCATATAAGCATAATGTGGCTAATAATATGAGTTAGATTGATTATGATAAGAGTAATGAGTATAGTAATTGTCGTTCCATCGATCATAACTGCATAATATGGTTAATAATATGAGTTGGATTGATAATAGTGAGTGTAATAAGTATAGTAATTGTCGTTATATCCATCATATAAGCATAATATGGCTGATAATTTGAGTTAGATTGATAACAATAAGTGTAATGAGTATAGTAATTGTCGTGCTATCGATCATATAAGCATAATATGGCTAATAATATGAGTTAGATTGATAATAATATGAGTAATGAGTATAGTAATTGTCGTTCTATCGATCATATAAGCATAATATGGCTAATAATATGAGTTAGATTGATAATAATAAGAGTAATGAGTATAGTAATTGTCGTTCTATCGATCATATAAGCATAATGTGTCTAATAATATGAGTTAGATTGATAACAGTGAGTGTAATAAGTATAGTAATTGTCGTTCTATCGATCATGTAAGCATAATATGGCTAATAATATGAGTTAGATTGATAATAATAAGAGTAATGAGTATAGTAATTGTAGTTCTATCGATCATGTAAGCATAATATGGCTAATAATAGGATTAAATTGATAATAGTGAGTGTAATAAGTATAGTAATTGTCGTTATATCGATCATATACGCATAATATGACTAATAATATGAGTTAGATTTATAATAGTAAGAGAAATAAGTATAGTAGTTGACGTTCTTTCGATCATATCTGCATAATATGGTTAATAATATGAGTTAGACTGATAATAGTAAGTGTAATATGTGTAGAAATTGTCGTTCTATCGATCGTATAAGCATAATGTGGCTAATAATATGAGTTAGATTGATAATAATAAGAGTAACAAGTATAGTAATTGTCGTTCTATCGATCATATCTGCATAATATGGTTAATAAGATGAGTTGGATTGATAACAGCGAGTGTAATAAGTATAGTAATTGTCGTTCTATCGATCATATAAGCATAATAGGGCTAATAATATGAGTTAGATTGATAATAATAAGAGTAATGAGTATAGTAATTGTCGTCCTTTCGATCATATAGGCATAATATGGCTAATAATATGAGTTAGATTGATAATGATATGAGTAATGAGTATAGTAATTGTCGTTCTGTCGGTCATATAACCATAATATGGCTAATAATATGAGTTGGATTGATAATAATAAGAGTAATGAGTATAGTAATTATCATTCTATCGATCATATAAGCATAATGTGGCTAATAATATGAGTTAGATTGATAATAGTGAGTGTAATAAGTACAGTAATTGTCGTTCTATCGATCATATAAGCATAACATGGTTAATAATATGAGTTAGATTGATAATAATAAGAGTAATGAGTATAGTAATTGTCGTACTATCGATCATATCTGCATAATATGGTTAATAATATGAGTTGGATTGATAACAGTGAGTGTAATAAGTATAGTAATTGTCGTTCTATCGATCATATAAGCATAATATGGCTAATAATATGAGTTAGATTGATAATAATAAGAGTAATGAGTATAGTAATTGTCGTACTATCGATCATATAAGCATAATATGGTTAATAATAAGAGTCAGATTGATAATAATAAGGGTAATAAGTATAGTAATTGTCGTTCTATCGATCATATAAGCATAATGTGGCTAATAATATGAGTTAGATTGATAATAATATGAGTAATGAGTATAGTAATTGTCGTTCTATCGATCATATAAGCATAATATGGCTAATAATATGAGTTAGATTGATAATAACAAGAGTAATAAGTATAGTAATTGTCGTTCTGTCGGTCATATAACCATAATATGGCTAATAATATGAGTTAGATTGATAATAATAAGAGTAATGAGTATAGTAATTGTCGTTCTATCGATCATATAAGCATAATGTGGCTAATAATATGAGTTAGATTGATAATAGTGAGTGTAATAAGTATAGTAATTGTCGTTATATCGATCATATAAGCATAATATGGCTAATAATATGAGTTAGAGTGATAATAATAAGAGTAATGAGTATAGTAATTGTCGTACTTTCGATCATATAGGCATAATATGGCTAATCATATGAGTTAGATTGATAATAATAAGAGTAATGAGTATAGTAATTGTCGTACTTTCGATCATATAAGCATAATATGGCTAATAATATGAGTTAGATTGATAACAATAAGTGTAATGAGTATAGTAATTGTCGTGCTATCGATCATATAAGCATAATATGGCTAATAATATGAGTTAGATTGATAATAATATGAGTAATGAGTATAGTAATTGTCGTTCTATCGATCATATAAGCATAATATGGCTAATAATATGAGTTAGATTGATAATAATAAGAGTAATAAGTATAGTAATTGTCGTTCTGTCGGTCATATAACCATAATATGGCTAATAATATGAGTCAGATTGATAATAATAAGAGTAATGAGTATAGTAATTGTCGTTCTATCGATCATATAAGCATAATGTGTCTAATAATATGAGTTAGACTGATAATAGTGAGTGCAATAAGTATAGTAATTGTCGTTCTATCGATCATGTAAGCATAATATGGCTAATAATATGAGTTAGATTGATAATAATAAGAGTAATGAGTATAGTAATTGTCGTTCTATCGATCGTATAAGCATAATGTGGCTAATAATATGAGTTAGATTGATAATAATAAGAGTAACAAGTATAGTAATTGCCGTACTATCGATCATATCTGCATAATATGGTTAATAATATGAGTTGGCTTGATAACAGTGAGTGTAATAAGTATAGTAATTGTCGTTCTATCGATCATATAAGCATAATATGGCCAATAATATGAGTTAGATTGATAATAATAAGAGTAATAAGTATAGTAATTGTCGTTCTATCGATCATATAAGCATAATATGGCTAATAATATGAGTTAGATTGATAATGATAAGAGTCACGAGTATAGTAATTGTCGATCTATCGATCATATCTGCATAATATGGTTAATGTTACGAGTTAGATTGATAATAATAAGAGTAATGAGTATAGTAATTGTCGTACTATCGATCATATCTGCATAATATGGTTAATAATATGAGTTGGATTGATAACAGTGAGTGTAATAAGTATAGTAATTGCCGTACTATCGATCATATCTGCATAATATGGTTAATAATATGAGTTGGATTGATAACAGTGAGTGTAATAAGTATAGTAATTGTCGTTCTATCGATCATATAAGCATAATATGGCTAATAATATGAGTTAGATTGATAATGATAAGAGTCACGAGTATAGTAATTGTCGATCTATCGATCATATCTGCATAATATGGTTAATGATATGAGTTAGATTGATAATAATAAGAGTAATGAGTATAGTAATTGTCGTACTATCGATCATATAAGCATAATATGGCTAATAATATGAGTTAGATTGATAATAATAAGAGTAATAAGTATAGTAATTGTCGTTCTGTCGGTCATATAACCATAATATGGCTAATAATATGAGTCAGATTGATAATAATAAGAGTAATGAGTATAGTAATTGTCGTTCTATCGATCATATAAGCATAATGTGTCTAATAATATGAGTTAGACTGATAATAGTGAGTGTAATAAGTATAGTAATTGTCGTTCTATCGATCATGTAAGCATAATATGGCTAATAATATGAGTTAGATTGATAATAATAAGAGTAATGAGTATAGTAATTGTCGTTCTATCGATCATATAAGCATAATATGGCTAATAATAGGATTAAATTGATAATAGTGTGTGTAATAAGTATAGTAATTGTCGTTATATCGATCATATACGCATAATATGACTAATAATATGAGTTAGATTGATAATAGTAAGAGAAATAAGTATAGTAATTGTCGTTCTATCGATCATATCTGCATAATATGGTTAATAATATGAGTTAGATTGATAATAATAAGAGTAATGAGTATAGTTATTGTCGTACTTTCGATCATATAGGCATAATATGGCTAATAATATGAGTTAGATTGATAATAATAAGAGTAATGAGTATAGCAATTGCCGTACTATCGATCATATCTGCATAATATGGTTAATAATATGAGTTGGCTTGATAACAGTGAGTGTAATAAGTATAGTAATTGTCGTTCTATCGATCATATAAGCATAATATGGCCAATAATATGAGTTAGATTGATAATAATAAGAGTAATAATTATAGTAATTGTCGTTCTATCGATCATATCTGCATAATATGGTTAATAATATGAGTTGGCTTGATAACAGTGAGTGTAATAAGTATAGTAATTGTCGTTCTATCGATCATATAAGCATAATATGGCTAATAATATGAGTTAGATTGATAATAATAAGAGTAATGAGTATAGTTACTGTCGTACTTTCGATCATATAGGCATAATATGGCTAATAATATGAGTTAGATTGATAATGATAAGAGTAATGAGTATAGTAATTGCCGTACTATCGATCATATCTGCATAATATGGTTAATAATATGAGTTGGCTTGATAACAGTGAGTGTAATAAGTATAGTAATTGTCGTTCTATCGATCATATAAGCATAATATGGCTAATAATATGAGTTAGATTGATAATAATAAGAGTAATGAGTATAGTAATTGTCGTACTTTCGATCATATAGGCATAATATGGCTAATAATATGAGTTAGATTGATAATGATAAGAGTAATGAGTATAGTAATTGTCGTTCTGTCGGTCATATAACCATAATATGGCTAATAATATGAGTTGGATTGATAATAATAAGAGTAATGAGTATAGTAATTATCGTTCTATCGATCATATAAGCATAATGTGGCTAATAATATGAGTTAGATTGATAATAGTGAGTGTAATAAGTACAGTAATTGTCGTTCTATCGATCATATAAGCATAACATGGTTAATAATATGAGTTAGATTGATAACAATAAGAGTAATGAGTATAGTAATTGTCGTACTATCGATCATATCTGCATAATATGGTTAATAATATGAGTTGGATTGATAACAGTGAGTGTAATAAGTATAGTAATTGTCGTTCTATCGATCATATAAGCATAATATGGCTAATAATATGAGTTAGATTGATAATAATAAGAGTAATAAGTATAGTAATTGTCGTTCTATCGATCATATCTGCATAATATGGTTAATAATAAGAGTTAGATTGATAATAGTAAGTGTAATAAGTAGAATTATTGTCGTTCTATCGATCATATAAGCATAATATGGCTAATAATATGAGTCAGATTGATAATAATAAGGGTAATGAGTATAGTAATTGTCGTTCTATCGATCATATAAGCATAATATGGCTAATAATATGAGTTGGATTGATAATAATAAGAGTAATGAATATAGTGATTATCGTTCTATCGATCATATAAGCATAATGTGGCTAATAATATGAGTTAGATTGACAATAATAAGAGTAATAAGTATAGCAATTGCCGTTCTGTCGGTCATATAACCATAATATGGCTAATAATATGAGTTAGATTGATAATAATAAGAGTAATCAGTATAGTAATTGTCGTTCTATCGATCATATAAGCATAATGTGGCTAATAATATGAGTTAGATTGATTATGATAAGAGTAATGAGTATAGTAATTGTCTTTTTATCGATCATATAAGCATAATATGGCTAATAATATGAGTTAGATTGATAATAATAAGTGTAATGAGTACAGTAATTGTCGTGCTATCGATCATATAAGCATAATATGGCTAATAATATGAGTTAGATTGATAATAATATGAGTAATGAGTATAGTAATTGTCGTTCTATCGATCATATAAGCATAATATGGCTAATAATATGAGTTAGATTGATAATAATAAGAGTAATCAGTATAGTAATTGTCGTTCTATCGATCATATAAGCATAATGTGGCTAATAATATGAGTTAGATTGATTATGATAAGAGTAATGAGTATAGTAATTGTCTTTTTATCGATCATATAAGCATAATATGGCTAATAATATGAGTTAGATTGATAATAACAAGAGTAATAAGTATAGTAATTGTCGGTCTGTCGGTCATATAACCATAATATGGCTAATAATATGAGTTAGATTGATAATAATAAGAGTAATGAGTATAGTAATTGTCGTTCCATCGATCATATCTGCATAATATGGTTAATAATATGAGTTGGATTGATAACAGTGAGTGTAATAAGTATAGTAATTGTCGTTCTATCGATCATATAAGCATAATATGGCTAATAATATGAGTTAGATTGATAATAATAAGAGTAATGAGTATAGTAATTGTCGTACTATCGATCATATAAGCATAATATGGTTAATAATAAGAGTTAGATTGATAATAGTAAGTGTAATAGGTATAGTAATTGTCGTTCTATCGATCATATAAGCATAATATGGCTAATAATATGAGTTAGATTGATAATAATAAGGGTAATGAGTATAGTAATTGTCGTTTTATCGATCATATAAGCATAATATGGCTAATAATATGAGTTAGATTGATAATAGTGAGTGTAATATGTACAGTAATTGTCGTTATATCGATCATATAAGCATAATATGGCTAATAATATGAGTTAGATTGATAATAATAAGTGTAATGAGTATAGTAATTGTCGTGCTATCGATCATATAAGCATAATATGGCTAATAATATGAGTTAGATTGATAATAATAAGAGTAATGAGTATAGTAATTATCGTTCTATCGATCATATAAGCATAATGTGGCTAATAATATGAGTTAGATTGATAATAATAAGAGTAACAAGTATAGTAATTGTCGTTCTATCGATCATATCTGCATAATATGGTTAATAAGATGAGTTGGATTGATAACAGCGAGTGTAATAAGTATAGTAATTGTCGTTCTATCGATCATATAAGCATAATAGGGCTAATAATATGAGTTAGATTGATAATAATAAGAGTAATGAGTATAGTAATTGTCGTCCTTTCGATCATATAGGCATAATATGGCTAATAATATGAGTTAGATTGATAATGATATGAGTAATGAGTATAGTAATTGTCGTTCTGTCGGTCATATAACCATAATATGGCTAATAATATGAGTTGGATTGATAATAATAAGAGTAATGAGTATAGTAATTATCATTCTATCGATCATATAAGCATAATGTGGCTAATAATATGAGTTAGATTGATAATAGTGAGTGTAATAAGTACAGTAATTGTCGTTCTATCGATCATATAAGCATAACATGGTTAATAATATGAGTTAGATTGATAATAATAAGAGTAATGAGTATAGTAATTGTCGTACTATCGATCATATCTGCATAATATGGTTAATAATATGAGTTGGATTGATAACAGTGAGTGTAATAAGTATAGTAATTGTCGTTCTATCGATCATATAAGCATAATATGGCTAATAATATGAGTTAGATTGATAATAATAAGAGTAATGAGTATAGTAATTGTCGTACTATCGATCATATAAGCATAATATGGTTAATAATAAGAGTCAGATTGATAATAATAAGGGTAATAAGTATAGTAATTGTCGTTCTATCGATCATATAAGCATAATGTGGCTAATAATATGAGTTAGATTGATAATAATATGAGTAATGAGTATAGTAATTGTCGTTCTATCGATCATATAAGCATAATATGGCTAATAATATGAGTTAGATTGATAATAACAAGAGTAATAAGTATAGTAATTGTCGTTCTGTCGGTCATATAACCATAATATGGCTAATAATATGAGTTAGATTGATAATAATAAGAGTAATGAGTATAGTAATTGTCGTTCTATCGATCATATAAGCATAATGTGGCTAATAATATGAGTTAGATTGATAATAGTGAGTGTAATAAGTATAGTAATTGTCGTTATATCGATCATATAAGCATAATATGGCTAATAATATGAGTTAGAGTGATAATAATAAGAGTAATGAGTATAGTAATTGTCGTACTTTCGATCATATAGGCATAATATGGCTAATCATATGAGTTAGATTGATAATAATAAGAGTAATGAGTATAGTAATTGTCGTACTTTCGATCATATAAGCATAATATGGCTAATAATATGAGTTAGATTGATAACAATAAGTGTAATGAGTATAGTAATTGTCGTGGTATCGATCATATAAGCATAATATGGCTAATAATATGAGTTAGATTGATAATAATATGAGTAATGAGTATAGTAATTGTCGTTCTATCGATCATATAAGCATAATATGGCTAATAATATGAGTTAGATTGATAATAATAAGAGTAATAAGTATAGTAATTGTCGTTCTGTCGGTCATATAACCATAATATGGCTAATAATATGAGTCAGATTGATAATAATAAGAGTAATGAGTATAGTAATTGTCGTTCTATCGATCATATAAGCATAATGTGTCTAATAATATGAGTTAGACTGATAATAGTGAGTGCAATAAGTATAGTAATTGTCGTTCTATCGATCATGTAAGCATAATATGGCTAATAATATGAGTTAGATTGATAATAATAAGAGTAATGAGTATAGTAATTGTCGTTCTATCGATCGTATAAGCATAATGTGGCTAATAATATGAGTTAGATTGATAATAATAAGAGTAACAAGTATAGTAATTGCCGTACTATCGATCATATCTGCATAATATGGTTAATAATATGAGTTGGCTTGATAACAGTGAGTGTAATAAGTATAGTAATTGTCGTTCTATCGATCATATAAGCATAATATGGCCAATAATATGAGTTAGATTGATAATAATAAGAGTAATAAGTATAGTAATTGTCGTTCTATCGATCATATAAGCATAATATGGCTAATAATATGAGTTAGATTGATAATGATAAGAGTCACGAGTATAGTAATTGTCGATCTATCGATCATATCTGCATAATATGGTTAATGTTACGAGTTAGATTGATAATAATAAGAGTAATGAGTATAGTAATTGTCGTACTATCGATCATATCTGCATAATATGGTTAATAATATGAGTTGGATTGATAACAGTGAGTGTAATAAGTATAGTAATTGCCGTACTATCGATCATATCTGCATAATATGGTTAATAATATGAGTTGGATTGATAACAGTGAGTGTAATAAGTATAGTAATTGTCGTTCTATCGATCATATAAGCATAATATGGCTAATAATATGAGTTAGATTGATAATGATAAGAGTCACGAGTATAGTAATTGTCGATCTATCGATCATATCTGCATAATATGGTTAATGATATGAGTTAGATTGATAATAATAAGAGTAATGAGTATAGTAATTGTCGTACTATCGATCATATAAGCATAATATGGCTAATAATATGAGTTAGATTGATAATAATAAGAGTAATAAGTATAGTAATTGTCGTTCTGTCGGTCATATAACCATAATATGGCTAATAATATGAGTCAGATTGATAATAATAAGAGTAATGAGTATAGTAATTGTCGTTCTATCGATCATATAAGCATAATGTGTCTAATAATATGAGTTAGACTGATAATAGTGAGTGTAATAAGTATAGTAATTGTCGTTCTATCGATCATGTAAGCATAATATGGCTAATAATATGAGTTAGATTGATAATAATAAGAGTAATGAGTATAGTAATTGTCGTTCTATCGATCATATAAGCATAATATGGCTAATAATAGGATTAAATTGATAATAGTGTGTGTAATAAGTATAGTAATTGTCGTTATATCGATCATATACGCATAATATGACTAATAATATGAGTTAGATTGATAATAGTAAGAGAAATAAGTATAGTAATTGTCGTTCTATCGATCATATCTGCATAATATGGTTAATAATATGAGTTAGATTGATAATAATAAGAGTAATGAGTATAGTTATTGTCGTACTTTCGATCATATAGGCATAATATGGCTAATAATATGAGTTAGATTGATAATAATAAGAGTAATGAGTATAGCAATTGCCGTACTATCGATCATATCTGCATAATATGGTTAATAATATGAGTTGGCTTGATAACAGTGAGTGTAATAAGTATAGTAATTGTCGTTCTATCGATCATATAAGCATAATATGGCCAATAATATGAGTTAGATTGATAATAATAAGAGTAATAATTATAGTAATTGTCGTTCTATCGATCATATCTGCATAATATGGTTAATGATATGAGTTAGATTGATAATAATAAGAGTAATGAGTATATTAATTGTCGTACCATCGATCATATCTGCATAATATGGTTAATAATATAAGTTGGATTGATAACAGCGAGTGTAATAAGTATAGTAATTGTCGTTCTATCGATCATATAAGCATAATATGGCTAATAATATGAGTTAGATTGATAATAATAAGAGTAATGAGTATAGTAATTGTCGTACTTTCGATCATATAGGCATAATATGGCTAATAATATGAGTTAGATTTATAATAGTAAGAGAAATAAGTATAGTAATTGACGTACTTTCGATCATATCTGCATAATATGGTTAATAATATGAGTTAGACTGATAATAGTAAGTGTAATATGTGTAGAAATTGTCGTTCTATCGATCGTATAAGCATAATGTGGCTAATAATATGAGTTAGATTGATAATAATAAGAGTAACAAGTATAGTAATTGTCGTTCTATCGATCATATCTGCATAATATGGTTAATAATAAGAGTTAGATTGATAATAGTGAGTGTAATAATTATAGTAATTGTCGTTCTATCGATCATATAAGCATAATATGGCTAATAATATGAGTTAGATTGATAATAATAAGAGTAATGAGTATAGTTACTGTCGTACTTTCGATCATATAGGCATAATATGGCTAATAATATGAGTTAGATTGATAATGATAAGAGTAATGAGTATAGTAATTGCCGTACTATCGATCATATCTGCATAATATGGTTAATAATATGAGTTGGCTTGATAACAGTGAGTGTAATAAGTATAGTAATTGTCGTTCTATCGATCATATAAGCATAATATGGCTAATAATATGAGTTAGATTGATAATAATAAGAGTAATGAGTATAGTAATTGTCGTACTTTCGATCATATAGGCATAATATGGCTAATAATATGAGTTAGATTGATAATGATAAGAGTAATGAGTATAGTAATTGTCGTTCTGTCGGTCATATAACCATAATATGGCTAATAATATGAGTTGGATTGATAATAATAAGAGTAATGAGTATAGTAATTATCGTTCTATCGATCATATAAGCATAATGTGGCTAATAATATGAGTTAGATTGATAATAGTGAGTGTAATAAGTACAGTAATTGTCGTTCTATCGATCATATAAGCATAACATGGTTAATAATATGAGTTAGATTGATAACAATAAGAGTAATGAGTATAGTAATTGTCGTACTATCGATCATATCTGCATAATATGGTTAATAATATGAGTTGGATTGATAACAGTGAGTGTAATAAGTATAGTAATTGTCGTTCTATCGATCATATAAGCATAATATGGCTAATAATATGAGTTAGATTGATAATAATAAGAGTAATAAGTATAGTAATTGTCGTTCTATCGATCATATCTGCATAATATGGTTAATAATAAGAGTTAGATTGATAATAGTAAGTGTAATAAGTAGAATTATTGTCGTTCTATCGATCATATAAGCATAATATGGCTAATAATATGAGTCAGATTGATAATAATAAGGGTAATGAGTATAGTAATTGTCGTTCTATCGATCATATAAGCATAATATGGCTAATAATATGAGTTGGATTGATAATAATAAGAGTAATGAATATAGTGATTATCGTTCTATCGATCATATAAGCATAATGTGGCTAATAATATGAGTTAGATTGACAATAATAAGAGTAATAAGTATAGCAATTGCCGTTCTGTCGGTCATATAACCATAATATGGCTAATAATATGAGTTAGATTGATAATAATAAGAGTAATCAGTATAGTAATTGTCGTTCTATCGATCATATAAGCATAATGTGGCTAATAATATGAGTTAGATTGATTATGATAAGAGTAATGAGTATAGTAATTGTCTTTTTATCGATCATATAAGCATAATATGGCTAATAATATGAGTTAGATTGATAATAATAAGTGTAATGAGTACAGTAATTGTCGTGCTATCGATCATATAAGCATAATATGGCTAATAATATGAGTTAGATTGATAATAATATGAGTAATGAGTATAGTAATTGTCGTTCTATCGATCATATAAGCATAATATGGCTAATAATATGAGTTAGATTGATAATAATAAGAGTAATCAGTATAGTAATTGTCGTTCTATCGATCATATAAGCATAATGTGGCTAATAATATGAGTTAGATTGATTATGATAAGAGTAATGAGTATAGTAATTGTCTTTTTATCGATCATATAAGCATAATATGGCTAATAATATGAGTTAGATTGATAATAACAAGAGTAATAAGTATAGTAATTGTCGGTCTGCCGGTCATATAACCATAATATGGCTAATAATATGAGTTAGATTGATAATAATAAGAGTAATGAGTATAGTAATTGTCGTTCCATCGATCATATCTGCATAATATGGTTAATAATATGAGTTGGATTGATAACAGTGAGTGTAATAAGTATAGTAATTGTCGTTCTATCGATCATATAAGCATAATATGGCTAATAATATGAGTTAGATTGATAATAATAAGAGTAATGAGTATAGTAATTGTCGTACTATCGATCATATAAGCATAATATGGTTAATAATAAGAGTTAGATTGATAATAGTAAGTGTAATAGGTATAGTAATTGTCGTTCTATCGATCATATAAGCATAATATGGCTAATAATATGAGTTAGATTGATAATAATAAGGGTAATGAGTATAGTAATTGTCGTTTTATCGATCATATAAGCATAATATGGCTAATAATATGAGTTAGATTGATAATAGTGAGTGTAATATGTACAGTAATTGTCGTTATATCGATCATATAAGCATAATATGGCTAATAATATGAGTTAGATTGATAATAATAAGTGTAATGAGTATAGTAATTGTCGTGCTATCGATCATATAAGCATAATATGGCTAATAATATGAGTTAGATTGATAATAATAAGAGTAATGAGTATAGTAATTATCGTTCTATCGATCATATAAGCATAATGTGGCTAATAATATGAGTTAGATTGATTATGATAAGAGTAATGAGTATAGTAATTGTCGTTCCATCGATCATAACTGCATAATATGGTTAATAATATGAGTTGGATTGATAATAGTGAGTGTAATAAGTATAGTAATTGTCGTTATATCCATCATATAAGCATAATATGGCTGATAATTTGAGTTAGATTGATAACAATAAGTGTAATGAGTATAGTAATTGTCGCGCTATCGATCATATAAGCATAATATGGCTAATAATATGAGTTAGATTGATAATAATATGAGTAATGAGTATAGTAATTGTCGTTCTATCGATCATATAAGCATAATATGGCTAATAATATGAGTTAGATTGATAATAATAAGAGTAATGAGTATAGTAATTGTCGTTCTATCGATCATATAAGCATAATGTGTCTAATAATATGAGTTAGATTGATAACAGTGAGTGTAATAAGTATAGTAATTGTCGTTCTATCGATCATGTAAGCATAATATGGCTAATAATATGAGTTAGATTGATAATAATAAGAGTAATGAGTATAGTAATTGTAGTTCTATCGATCATGTAAGCATAATATGGCTAATAATAGGATTAAATTGATAATAGTGAGTGTAATAAGTATAGTAATTGTCGTTATATCGATCATATACGCATAATATGACTAATAATATGAGTTAGATTTATAATAGTAAGAGAAATAAGTATAGTAGTTGACGTTCTTTCGATCATATCTGCATAATATGGTTAATAATATGAGTTAGACTGATAATAGTAAGTGTAATATGTGTAGAAATTGTCGTTCTATCGATCGTATAAGCATAATGTGGCTAATAATATGAGTTAGATTGATAATAATAAGAGTAACAAGTATAGTAATTGTCGTTCTATCGATCATATCTGCATAATATGGTTAATAAGATGAGTTGGATTGATAACAGCGAGTGTAATAAGTATAGTAATTGTCGTTCTATCGATCATATAAGCATAATAGGGCTAATAATATGAGTTAGATTGATAATAATAAGAGTAATGAGTATAGTAATTGTCGTCCTTTCGATCATATAGGCATAATATGGCTAATAATATGAGTTAGATTGATAATGATATGAGTAATGAGTATAGTAATTGTCGTTCTGTCGGTCATATAACCATAATATGGCTAATAATATGAGTTGGATTGATAATAATAAGAGTAATGAGTATAGTAATTATCATTCTATCGATCATATAAGCATAATGTGGCTAATAATATGAGTTAGATTGATAATAGTGAGTGTAATAAGTACAGTAATTGTCGTTCTATCGATCATATAAGCATAACATGGTTAATAATATGAGTTAGATTGATAATAATAAGAGTAATGAGTATAGTAATTGTCGTACTATCGATCATATCTGCATAATATGGTTAATAATATGAGTTGGATTGATAACAGTGAGTGTAATAAGTATAGTAATTGTCGTTCTATCGATCATATAAGCATAATATGGCTAATAATATGAGTTAGATTGATAATAATAAGAGTAATGAGTATAGTAATTGTCGTACTATCGATCATATAAGCATAATATGGTTAATAATAAGAGTCAGATTGATAATAATAAGGGTAATAAGTATAGTAATTGTCGTTCTATCGATCATATAAGCATAATGTGGCTAATAATATGAGTTAGATTGATAATAATATGAGTAATGAGTATAGTAATTGTCGTTCTATCGATCATATAAGCATAATATGGCTAATAATATGAGTTAGATTGATAATAACAAGAGTAATAAGTATAGTAATTGTCGTTCTGTCGGTCATATAACCATAATATGGCTAATAATATGAGTTAGATTGATAATAATAAGAGTAATGAGTATAGTAATTGTCGTTCTATCGATCATATAAGCATAATGTGGCTAATAATATGAGTTAGATTGATAATAATAAGAGTAACAAGTATAGTAATTGCCGTACTATCGATCATATCTGCATAATATGGTTAATAATATGAGTTGGCTTGATAACAGTGAGTGTAATAAGTATAGTAATTGTCGTTCTATCGATCATATAAGCATAATATGGCCAATAATATGAGTTAGATTGATAATAATAAGAGTAATAAGTATAGTAATTGTCGTTCTATCGATCATATAAGCATAATATGGCTAATAATATGAGTTAGATTGATAATGATAAGAGTCACGAGTATAGTAATTGTCGATCTATCGATCATATCTGCATAATATGGTTAATGTTATGAGTTAGATTGATAATAATAAGAGTAATGAGTATAGTAATTGTCGTACTATCGATCATATCTGCATAATATGGTTAATAATATGAGTTGGATTGATAACAGTGAGTGTAATAAGTATAGTAATTGCCGTACTATCGATCATATCTGCATAATATGGTTAATAATATGAGTTGGATTGATAACAGTGAGTGTAATAAGTATAGTAATTGTCGTTCTATCGATCATATAAGCATAATATGGCTAATAATATGAGTTAGATTGATAATGATAAGAGTCACGAGTATAGTAATTGTCGATCTATCGATCATATCTGCATAATATGGTTAATGATATGAGTTAGATTGATAATAATAAGAGTAATGAGTATAGTAATTGTCGTACTATCGATCATATAAGCATAATATGGCTAATAATATGAGTTAGATTGATAATAATAAGAGTAATAAGTATAGTAATTGTCGTTCTGTCGGTCATATAACCATAATATGGCTAATAATATGAGTCAGATTGATAATAATGAGAGTAATGAGTATAGTAATTGTCGTTCTATCGATCATATAAGCATAATGTGTCTAATAATATGAGTTAGACTGATAATAGTGAGTGTAATAAGTATAGTAATTGTCGTTCTATCGATCATGTAAGCATAATATGGCTAATAATATGAGTTAGATTGATAATAATAAGAGTAATGAGTATAGTAATTGTCGTTCTATCGATCATATAAGCATAATATGGCTAATAATAGGATTAAATTGATAATAGTGAGTGTAATAAGTATAGTAATTGTCGTTATATCGATCATATACGCATAATATGACTAATAATATGAGTTAGATTGATAATAGTAAGAGAAATAAGTATAGTAATTGTCGTTCTATCGATCATATCTGCATAATATGGTTAATAATAAAAGTTTGATTGATAATAGTGATTGTAATAATTATAGTAATTGTCGTTCTATCGATCATATAAGCATAATATGGCTAATAATATGAGTTAGATTGATAATAATAAGAGTAATGAGTATAGTTATTGTCGTACTTTCGATCATATAGGCATAATATGGCTAATAATATGAGTTAGATTGATAATAATAAGAGTAATGAGTATAGCAATTGCCGTACTATCGATCATATCTGCATAATATGGTTAATAATATGAGTTGGCTTGATAACAGTGAGTGTAATAAGTATAGTAATTGTCGTTCTATCGATCATATAAGCATAATATGGCCAATAATATGAGTTAGATTGATAATAATAAGAGTAATAATTATAGTAATTGTCGTTCTATCGATCATATCTGCATAATATGGTTAATGATATGAGTTAGATTGATAATAATAAGAGTAATGAGTATATTAATTGTCGTACCATCGATCATATCTGCATAATATGGTTAATAATATAAGTTGGATTGATAACAGCGAGTGTAATAAGTATAGTAATTGTCGTTCTATCCATCATATAAGCATAATATGGCTAATAATATGAGTTAGATTGATAATAATAAGAGTAATGAGTATAGTAATTGTCGTACTTTCGATCATATAGGCATAATATGGCTAATAATATGAGTTAGATTTATAATAGTAAGAGAAATAAGTATAGTAATTGACGTACTTTCGATCATATCTGCATAATATGGTTAATAATATGAGTTAGACTGATAATAGTAAGTGTAATATGTGTAGAAATTGTCGTTCTATCGATCGTATAAGCATAATGTGGCTAATAATATGAGTTAGATTGATAATAATAAGAGTAACAAGTATAGTAATTGTCGTTCTATCGATCATATCTGCATAATATGGTTAATAATAAGAGTTAGATTGATAATAGTGAGTGTAATAATTATAGTAATTGTCGTTCTATCGATCATATAAGCATAATATGGCTAATAATATGAGTTAGATTGATAATAATAAGAGTAATGAGTATAGTTACTGTCGTACTTTCGATCATATAGGCATAATATGGCTAATAATATGAGTTAGATTGATAATGATAAGAGTAATGAGTATAGTAATTGCCGTACTATCGATCATATCTGCATAATATGGTTAATAATATGAGTTGGCTTGATAACAGTGAGTGTAATAAGTATAGTAATTGTCGTTCTATCGATCATATAAGCATAATATGGCTAATAATATGAGTTAGATTGATAATAATAAGAGTAATGAGTATAGTAATTGTCGTACTTTCGATCATATAGGCATAATATGGCTAATAATATGAGTTAGATTGATAATGATAAGAGTAATGAGTATAGTAATTGTCGTTCTGTCGGTCATATAACCATAATATGGCTAATAATATGAGTTGGATTGATAATAATAAGAGTAATGAGTATAGTAATTATCGTTCTATCGATCATATAAGCATAATGTGGCTAATAATATGAGTTAGATTGATAATAGTGAGTGTAATAAGTACAGTAATTGTCGTTCTATCGATCATATAAGCATAACATGGTTAATAATATGAGTTAGATTGATAACAATAAGAGTAATGAGTATAGTAATTGTCGTACTATCGATCATATCTGCATAATATGGTTAATAATATGAGTTGGATTGATAACAGTGAGTGTAATAAGTATAGTAATTGTCGTTCTATCGATCATATAAGCATAATATGGCTAATAATATGAGTTAGATTGATAATAATAAGAGTAATAAGTATAGTAATTGTCGTTCTATCGATCATATCTGCATAATATGGTTAATAATAAGAGTTAGATTGATAATAGTAAGTGTAATAAGTAGAATTATTGTCGTTCTATCGATCATATAAGCATAATATGGCTAATAATATGAGTCAGATTGATAATAATAAGGGTAATGAGTATAGTAATTGTCGTTCTATCGATCATATAAGCATAATATGGCTAATAATATGAGTTGGATTGATAATAATAAGAGTAATGAATATAGTGATTATCGTTCTATCGATCATATAAGCATAATGTGGCTAATAATATGAGTTAGATTGATAATAATAAGAGTAATCAGTATAGTAATTGTCGTTCTATCGATCATATAAGCATAATGTGGCTAATAATATGAGTTAGATTGATTATGATAAGAGTAATGAGTATAGTAATTGTCTTTTTATCGATCATATAAGCATAATATGGCTAATAATATGAGTTAGATTGATAATAACAAGAGTAATAAGTATAGTAATTGTCGGTCTGTCGGTCATATAACCATAATATGGCTAATAATATGAGTTAGATTGATAATAATAAGAGTAATGAGTATAGTAATTGTCGTTCCATCGATCATATCTGCATAATATGGTTAATAATATGAGTTGGATTGATAACAGTGAGTGTAATAAGTATAGTAATTGTCGTTCTATCGATCATATAAGCATAATATGGCTAATAATATGAGTTAGATTGATAATAATAAGAGTAATGAGTATAGTAATTGTCGTACTATCGATCATATAAGCATAATATGGTTAATAATAAGAGTTAGATTGATAATAGTAAGTGTAATAGGTATAGTAATTGTCGTTCTATCGATCATATAAGCATAATATGGCTAATAATATGAGTTAGATTGATAATAATAAGGGTAATGAGTATAGTAATTGTCGTTTTATCGATCATATAAGCATAATATGGCTAATAATATGAGTTAGATTGATAATAGTGAGTGTAATATGTACAGTAATTGTCGTTATATCGATCATATAAGCATAATATGGCTAATAATATGAGTTAGATTGATAATAATAAGTGTAATGAGTATAGTAATTGTCGTGCTATCGATCATATAAGCATAATATGGCTAATAATATGAGTTAGATTGATAATAATAAGAGTAATGAGTATAGTAATTATCGTTCTATCGATCATATAAGCATAATGTGGCTAATAATATGAGTTAGATTGATTATGATAAGAGTAATGAGTATAGTAATTGTCGTTCCATCGATCATAACTGCATAATATGGTTAATAATATGAGTTGGATTGATAATAGTGAGTGTAATAAGTATAGTAATTGTCGTTATATCCATCATATAAGCATAATATGGCTGATAATTTGAGTTAGATTGATAACAATAAGTGTAATGAGTATAGTAATTGTCGCGCTATCGATCATATAAGCATAATATGGCTAATAATATGAGTTAGATTGATAATAATATGAGTAATGAGTATAGTAATTGTCGTTCTATCGATCATATAAGCATAATATGGCTAATAATATGAGTTAGATTGATAATAATAAGAGTAATGAGTATAGTAATTGTCGTTCTATCGATCATATAAGCATAATGTGTCTAATAATATGAGTTAGATTGATAACAGTGAGTGTAATAAGTATAGTAATTGTCGTTCTATCGATCATGTAAGCATAATATGGCTAATAATATGAGTTAGATTGATAATAATAAGAGTAATGAGTATAGTAATTGTAGTTCTATCGATCATGTAAGCATAATATGGCTAATAATAGGATTAAATTGATAATAGTGAGTGTAATAAGTATAGTAATTGTCGTTATATCGATCATATACGCATAATATGACTAATAATATGAGTTAGATTTATAATAGTAAGAGAAATAAGTATAGTAGTTGACGTTCTTTCGATCATATCTGCATAATATGGTTAATAATATGAGTTAGACTGATAATAGTAAGTGTAATATGTGTAGAAATTGTCGTTCTATCGATCGTATAAGCATAATGTGGCTAATAATATGAGTTAGATTGATAATAATAAGAGTAACAAGTATAGTAATTGTCGTTCTATCGATCATATCTGCATAATATGGTTAATAAGATGAGTTGGATTGATAACAGCGAGTGTAATAAGTATAGTAATTGTCGTTCTATCGATCATATAAGCATAATAGGGCTAATAATATGAGCTAGATTGATAATAATATGAGTAATGAGTATAGTAATTGTCGTTCTATCGATCATATAAGCATAATATGGCTAATAATATGAGTTAGATTGATAATAATAAGAGTAATAAGTATAGTAATTGTCGTTCTATCGATCATATCTGCATAATATGGTTAATAATAAGAGTTAGATTGATGATAGTAAGCGTAATATGTAGAATTATTGTCGTTCTATCGATCACATAAGCATAATATGGCTAATAATATGAGTCAGATTGATAATAATAAGGGTAATAAGTATAGTAATTGTCGTTCTATCGATCATATAAGCATAATGTGGCTAATAATATGAGTTAGATTGATAATAATATGAGTAATGAGTATAGTAATTGTCGTTCTATCGATCATATAAGCATAATATGGCTAATAATATGAGTTAGATTGATAATAACAAGAGTAATAAGTATAGTAATTGTCGTTCTGTCGGTCATATAACCATAATATGGCTAATAATATGAGTTAGATTGATAATAATAAGAGTAATGAGTATAGTAATTGTCGTTCTATCGATCATATAAGCATAATGTGGCTAATAATATGAGTTAGATTGATAATAGTGAGTGTAATAAGTATAGTAATTGTCGTTATATCGATCATATAAGCATAATATGGCTAATAATATGAGTTAGATTGATAATAATAAGAGTAATGAGTATAGTAATTGTCGTACTTTCGATCATATAGGCATAATATGGCTAATCATATGAGTTAGATTGATAATAATAAGAGTAATGAGTATAGTAATTGTCGTACTTTCGATCATATAAGCATAATATGGCTAATAATATGAGTTAGATTGATAACAATAAGTGTAATGAGTATAGTAATTGTCGTGCTATCGATCATATAAGCATAATATGGCTAATAATATGAGTTAGATTGATAATAATATGAGTAATGAGTATAGTAATTGTCGTTCTATCGATCATATAAGCATAATATGGCTAATAATATGAGTTAGATTGATAATAATAAGAGTAATAAGTATAGTAATTGTCGTTCTGTCGGTCATATAACCATAATATGGCTAATAATATGAGTCAGATTGATAATAATAAGAGTAATGAGTATAGTAATTGTCGTTCTATCGATCATATAAGCATAATGTGTCTAATAATATGAGTTAGACTGATAATAGTGAGTGCAATAAGTATAGTAATTGTCGTTCTATCGATCATGTAAGCATAATATGGCTAATAATATGAGTTAGATTGATAATAATAAGAGTAATGAGTATAGTAATTGTCGTTCTATCGATCGTATAAGCATAATGTGGCTAATAATATGAGTTAGATTGATAATAATAAGAGTAACAAGTATAGTAATTGCAGTACTATCGATCATATCTGCATAATATGGTGAATAATATGAGTTGGCTTGATAACAGTGAGTGTAATAAGTATAGTAATTGTCGTTCTATCGATCATATAAGCATAATATGGCCAATAATATGAGTTAGATTGATAATAATAAGAGTAATAAGTATAGTAATTGTCGTTCTATCGATCATATAAGCATAATATGGCTAATAATATGAGTTAGATTGATAATGATAAGAGTCACGAGTATAGTAATTGTCGATCTATCGATCATATCTGCATAATATGGTTAATGATATGAGTTAGATTGATAATAATAAGAGTAATGAGTATAGTAATTGTCGTACTATCGATCATATAAGCATAATATGGCTAATAATATGAGTTAGATTGATAATAATAAGAGTAATAAGTATAGTAATTGTCGTTCTGTCGGTCATATAACCATAATATGGCTAATAATATGAGTCAGATTGATAATGATAAGAGTAATGAGTATAGTAATTGTCGTTCTATCGATCATATAAGCATAATATGGCTAATAATAGGATTAAATTGATAATAGTGAGTGTAATAAGTATAGTAATTGTCGTTATATCGATCATATACGCATAATATGACTAATAATATGAGTTAGATTGATAATAGTAAGAGAAATAAGTATAGTAATTGTCGTTCTATCGATCATATCTGCATAATATGGTTAATAATAAGAGTTTGATTGATAATAGTGATTGTAATAATTATAGTAATTGTCGTTCTATCGATCATATAAGCATAATATGGCTAATAATATGAGTTAGATTGATAATAATAAGAGTAATGAGTATAGTTATTGTCGTACTTTCGATCATATAGGCATAATATGGCTAATAATATGAGTTAGATTGATAATAATAAGAGTAATGAGTATAGCAATTGCCGTACTATCGATCATATCTGCATAATATGGTTAATAATATGAGTTGGCTTGATAACAGTGAGTGTAATAAGTATAGTAATTGTCGTTCTATCGATCATATAAGCATAATATGGCCAATAATATGAGTTAGATTGATAATAATAAGAGTAATAAGTATAGTAATTGTCGTTCTATCGATCATATCTGCATAATATGGTTAATGATATGAGTTAGATTGATAATAATAAGAGTAATGAGTATATTAATTGTCGTACCATCGATCATATCTGCATAATATGGTTAATAATATAAGTTGGATTGATAACAGCGAGTGTAATAAGTATAGTAATTGTCGTTCTATCGATCATATAAGCATAATATGGCTAATAATATGAGTTAGATTGATAATAATAAGAGTAATGAGTATAGTAATTGTCGTACTTTCGATCATATAGGCATAATATGGCTAATAATATGAGTTAGATTGATAATAATAAGAGTAATAAGTATAGTAATTGTCGTTCTATCGATCATATCTGCATAATATGGTTAATAATAAGAGTTAGATTGATGATAGTAAGCGTAATATGTAGAATTATTGTCGTTCTATCGATCACATAAGCATAATATGGCTAATAATATGAGTCAGATTGATAATAATAAGGGTAATAAGTATAGTAATTGTCGTTCTATCGATCATATAAGCATAATGTGGCTAATAATATGAGTTAGATTGATAATAATATGAGTAATGAGTATAGTAATTGTCGTTCTATCGATCATATAAGCATAATATGGCTAATAATATGAGTTAGATTGATAATAACAAGAGTAATAAGTATAGTAATTGTCGTTCTGTCGGTCATATAACCATAATATGGCTAATAATATGAGTTAGATTGATAATAATAAGAGTAATGAGTATAGTAATTGTCGTTCTATCGATCATATAAGCATAATGTGGCTAATAATATGAGTTAGATTGATAATAGTGAGTGTAATAAGTATAGTAATTGTCGTTATATCGATCATATAAGCATAATATGGCTAATAATATGAGTTAGATTGATAATAATAAGAGTAATGAGTATAGTAATTGTCGTACTTTCGATCATATAGGCATAATATGGCTAATCATATGAGTTAGATTGATAATAATAAGAGTAATGAGTATAGTAATTGTCGTACTTTCGATCATATAAGCATAATATGGCTAATAATATGAGTTAGATTGATAACAATAAGTGTAATGAGTATAGTAATTGTCGTGCTATCGATCATATAAGCATAATATGGCTAATAATATGAGTTAGATTGATAATAATATGAGTAATGAGTATAGTAATTGTCGTTCTATCGATCATATAAGCATAATATGGCTAATAATATGAGTTAGATTGATAATAATAAGAGTAATAAGTATAGTAATTGTCGTTCTGTCGGTCATATAACCATAATATGGCTAATAATATGAGTCAGATTGATAATAATAAGAGTAATGAGTATAGTAATTGTCGTTCTATCGATCATATAAGCATAATGTGTCTAATAATATGAGTTAGACTGATAATAGTGAGTGCAATAAGTATAGTAATTGTCGTTCTATCGATCATGTAAGCATAATATGGCTAATAATATGAGTTAGATTGATAATAATAAGAGTAATGAGTATAGTAATTGTCGTTCTATCGATCGTATAAGCATAATGTGGCTAATAATATGAGTTAGATTGATAATAATAAGAGTAACAAGTATAGTAATTGCAGTACTATCGATCATATCTGCATAATATGGTGAATAATATGAGTTGGCTTGATAACAGTGAGTGTAATAAGTATAGTAATTGTCGTTCTATCGATCATATAAGCATAATATGGCCAATAATATGAGTTAGATTGATAATAATAAGAGTAATAAGTATAGTAATTGTCGTTCTATCGATCATATAAGCATAATATGGCTAATTAATATGAGTTAGATTGATAATGATAAGAGTCACGAGTATAGTAATTGTCGATCTATCGATCATATCTGCATAATATGGTTAATGATATGAGTTAGATTGATAATAATAAGAGTAATGAGTATAGTAATTGTCGTACTATCGATCATATCTGCATAATATGGTTAATAATATGAGTTGGATTGATAACAGTGAGTGTAACAAGTATAGTAATTGCCGTACTATCGATCATATCTGCATAATATGGTTAATAATATGAGTTGGATTGATAACAGTGAGTGTAATAAGTATAGTAATTGTCGTTCTATCGATCATATAAGCATAATATGGCTAATAATATGAGTTAGATTGATAATGATAAGAGTCACGAGTATAGTAATTGTCGATCTATCGATCATATCTGCATAATATGGTTAATGATATGAGTTAGATTGATAATAATAAGAGTAATGAGTATAGTAATTGTCGTACTATCGATCATATAAGCATAATATGGCTAATAATATGAGTTAGATTGATAATAATAAGAGTAATAAGTATAGTAATTGTCGTTCTGTCGGTCATATAACCATAATATGGCTAATAATATGAGTCAGATTGATAATAATAAGAGTAATGAGTATAGTAATTGTCGTTCTATCGATCATATAAGCATAATGTGTCTAATAATATGAGTTAGACTGATAATAGTGAGTGTAATAAGTATAGTAATTGTCGTTCTATCGATCATGTAAGCATAATATGGCTAATAATATGAGTTAGATTGATAATGATAAGAGTAATGAGTATAGTAATTGTCGTTCTATCGATCATATAAGCATAATATGGCTAATAATAGGATTAAATTGATAATAGTGAGTGTAATAAGTATAGTAATTGTCGTTATATCGATCATATACGCATAATATGACTAATAATATGAGTTAGATTGATAATAGTAAGAGAAATAAGTATAGTAATTGTCGTTCTATCGATCATATCTGCATAATATGGTTAATAATAAGAGTTTGATTGATAATAGTGATTGTAATAATTATAGTAATTGTCGTTCTATCGATCATATAAGCATAATATGGCTAATAATATGAGTTAGATTGATAATAATAAGAGTAATGAGTATAGTTATTGTCGTACTTTCGATCATATAGGCATAATATGGCTAATAATATGAGTTAGATTGATAATAATAAGAGTAATGAGTATAGTAATTGTCGTACTATCGATCATATCTGCATAATATGGTTAATAATATGAGTTGGATTGATAACAGTGAGTGTAACAAGTATAGTAATTGCCGTACTATCGATCATATAAGCATAATATGGCCAATAATATGAGTTAGATTGATAATAATAAGAGTAATAAGTATAGTAATTGTCGTTCTATCGATCATATCTGCATAATATGGTTAATGATATGAGTTAGATTGATAATAATAAGAGTAATGAGTATATTAATTGTCGTACCATCGATCATATCTGCATAATATGGTTAATAATATAAGTTGGATTGATAACAGCGAGTGTAATAAGTATAGTAATTGTCGTTCTATCGATCATATAAGCATAATATGGCTAATAATATGAGTTAGATTGATAATAATAAGAGTAATGAGTATAGTAATTGTCGTACTTTCGATCATATAGGCATAATATGGCTAATAATATGAGTTAGATTTATAATAGTAAGAGAAATAAGTATAGTAATTGACGTACTTTCGATCATATCTGCATAATATGGTTAATAATATGAGTTAGACTGATAATAGTAAGTGTAATATGTGTAGAAATTGTCGTTCTATCGATCGTATAAGCATAATGTGGCTAATAATATGAGTTAGATTGATAATAATAAGAGTAACAAGTATAGTAATTGTCGTTCTATCGATCATATCTGCATAATATGGTTAATAATAAGAGTTAGATTGATAATAGTGAGTGTAATAATTATAGTAATTGTCGTTCTATCGATCATATAAGCATAATATGGCTAATAATATGAGTTAGATTGATAATAATAAGAGTAATGAGTATAGTTATTGTCGTACTTTCGATCATATAGGCATAATATGGCTAATAATATGAGTTAGATTGATAATGATAAGAGTAATGAGTACAGTAATTGCCGTACTTTCGATCATATAGGCATAATATGGCTAATAATATGAGTTAGATTGATAATGATAAGAGTAATGAGTATAGTAATTGTCGTTCTGTCGGTCATATAACCATAATATGGCTAATAATATGAGTTGGATTGATAATAATAAGAGTAATGAGTATAGTAATTATCGTTCTATCGATCATATAAGCATAATGTGGCTAATAATATGAGTTAGATTGATAATAGTGAGCGTAATAAGTACAGTAATTGTCGTTCTATCGATCATATAAGCATAACATGGTTAATAATATGAGTTAGATTGATAACAATAAGAGTAATGAGTATAGTAATTGTCGTACTATCGATCATATCTGCATAATATGGTTAATAATATGAGTTGGATTGATAACAGTGAGTGTAATAAGTATAGTAATTGTCGTTCTATCGATCATATAAGCATAATATGGCTAATAATATGAGTTAGATTGATAATAATAAGAGTAATAAGTATAGTAATTGTCGTTCTATCGATCATATCTGCATAATATGGTTAATAATAAGAGTTAGATTGATAATAGTAAGTGTAATAAGTAGAATTATTGTCGTTCTATCGATCATATAAGCATAATATGGCTAATAATATGAGTCAGATTGATAATAATAAGGTAATGAGTATAGTAATTGTCGTTCTATCGATCATATAAGCATAATATGGCTAATAATATGAGTTGGATTGATAATAATAAGAGTAATGAATATAGTGATTATCGTTCTATCGATCATATAAGCATAATGTGGCTAATAATATGAGTTAGATTGACAATAATAAGAGTAATAAGTATAGCAATTGCCGTTCTGTCGGTCATATAACCATAATATGGCTAATAATATGAGTTAGATTGATAATAATAAGAGTAATCAGTATAGTAATTGTCGTTCTATCGATCATATAAGCATAATGTGGCTAATAATATGAGTTAGATTGATTATGATAAGAGTAATGAGTATAGTAATTGTCTTTTTATCGATCATATAAGCATAATATGGCTAATAATATGAGTTAGATTGATAATAATAAGTGTAATGAGTACAGTAATTGTCGTGCTATCGATCATATAAGCATAATATGGCTAATAATATGAGTTAGATTGATAATAATATGAGTAATGAGTATAGTAATTGTCGTTCTATCGATCATATAAGCATAATATGGCTAATAATATGAGTTAGATTGATAATAACAAGAGTAATAAGTATAGTAATTGTCGTTCTGTCGGTCATATAACCATAATATGGCTAATAATATGAGTTAGATTGATAATAATAAGAGTAATGAGTATAGTAATTGTCGTTCCATCGATCATATCTGCATAATATGGTTAATAATATGAGTTGGATTGATAGTAGTGAGTGTAATAAGTATAGTAATTGTCGTTATATCCATCATATAAGCATAATATGGCTAATAATATGAGTTAGATTGATAACAATAAGTGTAAGGAGTATAGAAATTGTCGTGCTATCGATCATATAAGCATAATATGGCTAATAATATGAGTTAGATTGATAACTATATGAGTAATGAGTATAGTAATTGTCGTTCTATCGATCATATAAGCATAATATGGCTAATAATATGAGTTAGATTGATAATAGTGAGTGTAATAATTATAGTAATTGTCGTTCTATCGATCATATAAGCATAATATGGCTAATAATATGAGTTAGATTGATAATAATAAGAGTAATGAGTACAGTAATTGTCGTACTTTCGATCATATAGGCATAATATGGCTAATAATATGAGTTAGATTGATAATAATATGAGTAATGAGTATAGTAATTGTCGTTCTATCGATCATATAAGCATAATGTGGCTAATAATATGAGTTAGATTGATAATAATATGAGTAATGAGTATAGTAATTGTCGTTCTATCGATCATATAAGCATAATATGGCTAATAATATGAGTTAGATTGAATATGATAAGAGTAATGAGTATAGTAATTGTCGTTCCATCGATCATATCTGCATAATATGGTTAATAATATGAGTTGGATTGATAATAGTGAGTGTAATAAGTATAGTAATTGTCGTTATATCCATCGTATAAGCATAATATGGCTAATAATATGAGTTAGATTGATAACAATAAGTGTAATGAGTATAGTAATTGACGTGCTATCGATCATATAGGCATAATATGGCTAATAATATGAGTTAGATTGACAATAATAAGAGTAATAAGTATAGCAATTGTCGTTCTGTCGGTCATATAACCACAATATGGCTAATAATATGAGTTAGATTGATAACAATAAGGGTAATGAGTATAGTAATTGTCGTTTTATCGATCATATAAGCATAATATGCTAATAATATGAGTTAGATTGATAATAGTGAGTGTAATAAGTATAGTAATTGCCGTTATATCGATCATATAAGCATAATATGGCTAATAATATGAGTTAGATTGATAATAATAAGTGTAATGAGTATAGTAATTGTCGTGCTATCGATCATATAAGCATAATATGGCTAATAATATGAGTTAGATTGATAATAACAAGAGTAATAAGTATAGTAATTGTCGTTCTGTCGGTCATATAACCATAATATGGCTAATAATATGAGTTAGATTGATAATAATAAGAGTAATGAGTATAGTAATTGTCGTTCCATCGATCATATCTGCATAATATGGTTAATAATATGCGTTGGATTGATAATAGTGAGTGTAATAAGTATAGTAATTGTCGTTATATCCATCATATAAGTATAATATGGCTAATAATATGAGTTAGATTGATAACAATAAGTGTAATGAGTATAGTAATTGTCGTGCTATCGATCATATAAGCATAATATGGCTAATAATATGAGTTAGATTGATAATAATATGAGTAATGAGTATAGTAATTGTCGTTCTATCGATCATATAAGCATAATGTGGCTAATAATATGAGTTAGATTGATAATAATATGAGTAATGAGTATAGTAATTGTCGTTCTATCGATCATATAAGCATAATATGGCTAATAATATGAGTTAGATTGAATATGATAAGAGTAATGAGTATTGTAATTGTCGTTCCATCGATCATATCTGCATAATATGGTTAATAATATGAGTTGGATTGATAACAGTGAGTGTAATCAGTATAGTAATTGTCGTTCTATCGATCATATAAGCATAATATGGCTAATAATATGAGTTAGATTGATAATAATAAGAGTAATGAGTATAGTAATTGTCGTACTTTCGATCATATAGGCATAATATGGCTAATAATATGAGTTAGATTGATAATAACAAGAGTAATAAGTATAGTAATTGTCGTTCTGTCGGTCATATAACCATAATATAGCTAATAATATGAGTTAGATTGATAATAATAAGAGTAATGAGTATAGTAATTGTCGTTCTATCGATCATATAAGCATAATGTGGCTAATAATATGAGTTAGATTGATAATAATATGAGTAATGAGTATAGTAATTGTCGTTCTATCGATCATATAAGCATAATATGGCTAATAATATGAGTTAGATTGACAATAATAAGAGTAATAAGTATAGCAATTGCCGTTCTGTCGGTCATATAACCATAATATGGCTAATAATATGAGTTAGATTGATAATAATAAGAGTAATCAGTATAGTAATTGTCGTTCTATCGATCATATAAGCATAATGTGGCTAATAATATGAGTTAGATTGATTATGATAAGAGTAATGAGTATAGTAATTGTCTTTTTATCGATCATATAAGCATAATATGGCTAATAATATGAGTTAGATTGATAATAATAAGTGTAATGAGTACAGTAATTGTCGTGCTATCGATCATATAAGCATAATATGGCTAATAATATGAGTTAGATTGATAATAATATGAGTAATGAGTATAGTAATTGTCGTTCTATCGATCATATAAGCATAATATGGCTAATAATATGAGTTAGATTGATAATAACAAGAGTAATAAGTATAGTAATTGTCGTTCTGTCGGTCATATAACCATAATATGGCTAATAATATGAGTTAGATTGATAATAATAAGAGTAATGAGTATAGTAATTGTCGTTCCATCGATCATATCTGCATAATATGGTTAATAATATGAGTTGGATTGATAATAGTGAGTTGTAATAAGTATAGTAATTGTCGTTATATCCATCATATAAGCATAATATGGCTAATAATATGAGTTAGATTGATAACAATAAGTGTAAGGAGTATAGAAATTGTCGTGCTATCGATCATATAAGCATAATATGGCTAATAATATGAGTTAGATTGATAACTATATGAGTAATGAGTATAGTAATTGTCGTTCTATCGATCATATAAGCATAATATGGCTAATAATATGAGTTAGATTGATAATAGTGAGTGTAATAATTATAGTAATTGTCGTTCTATCGATCATATAAGCATAATATGGCTAATAATATGAGTTAGATTGATAACAATAAGAGTAATGAGTACAGTAATTGTCGTACTTTCGATCATATAGGCATAATATGGCTAATAATATGAGTTAGATTGATAATAACAAGAGTAATAAGTATAGTAATTGTCGTTCTGTCGGTCATATAACCATAATATAGCTAATAATATGAGTTAGATTGATAATAATAAGAGTAATGAGTATAGTAATTGTCGTTCTATCGATCATATAAGCATAATGTGGCTAATAATATGAGTTAGATTGATAATAATATGAGTAATGAGTATAGTAATTGTCGTTCTATCGATCATATAAGCATAATGTGGCTAATAATATGAGTTAGATTGATTATGATAAGAGTAATGAGTATAGTAATTGTCGTTCCATCGATCATATCTGCATAATATGGTTAATAATATGAGTTGGATTGATAATAGTGAGTGTAATAAGTATAGTAATTGTCGTTATATCCATCATATAAGCATAATATGGCTAATAATATGAGTTAGATTGATAATAATATGAGTAATGAGTATAGTAATTGTCGTTCTATCGATCATATAAGCATAATATGGCTAATAATATGAGTTAGATTGATAATAACAAGAGTAATAAGTATAGTAATTGTCGTTCTGTCGGTCATATAACCATAATATGGCTAATAATATGAGTTAGATTGATAATAATAAGAGTAATGAGTATAGTAATTGTCGTTCCATCGATCATATCTGCATAATATGGTTAATAATATGAGTTGGATTGATAATAGTGAGTTGTAATAAGTATAGTAATTGTCGTTATATCCATCATATAAGCATAATATGGCTAATAATATGAGTTAGATTGATAACAATAATTGTAAGGAGTATAGAAATTGTCGTGCTATCGATCATATAAGCATAATATGGCTAATAATATGAGTTAGATTGATAGCTATATGAGTAATGAGTATAGTAATTGTCGTTCTATCGATCATATAAGCATAATATGGCTAATAATATGAGTTAGGTTGAATATGATAAGAGTAATGAGTATTGTAATTGTCGTTCCATCGATCATATCTGCATAATATGGTTAATAATATGAGTTGGATTGATAACAGTGAGTGTAATCAGTATAGTAATTGTCGTTCTATCGATCATATAAGCATAATATGGCTAATAATATGAGTTAGATTGATAATAATAAGAGTAATGAGTATAGTAATTGTCGTACTTTCGATCATATAGGCATAATATGGCTAATAATATGAGTTAGATTGATAATAACAAGAGTAATAAGTATAGTAATTGTCGTTCTGTCGGTCATATAACCATAATATAGCTAATAATATGAGTTAGATTGATAATAATAAGAGTAATGAGTATAGTAATTGTCGTTCTATCGATCATATAAGCATAATGTGGCTAATAATATGAGTTAGATTGATAATAATATGAGTAATGAGTATAGTAATTGTCGTTCTATCGATCATATAAGCATAATATGGCTAATAATATGAGTTAGATTGACAATAATAAGAGTAATAAGTATAGCAATTGCCGTTCTGTCGGTCATATAACCATAATATGGCTAATAATATGAGTTAGATTGATAATAATAAGAGTAATCAGTATAGTAATTGTCGTTCTATCGATCATATAAGCATAATGTGGCTAATAATATGAGTTAGATTGATTATGATAAGAGTAATGAGTATAGTAATTGTCTTTTTATCGATCATATAAGCATAATATGGCTAATAATATGAGTTAGATTGATAATAATAAGTGTAATGAGTACAGTAATTGTCGTGCTATCGATCATATAAGCATAATATGGCTAATAATATGAGTTAGATTGATAATAATATGAGTAATGAGTATAGTAATTGTCGTTCTATCGATCATATAAGCATAATATGGCTAATAATATGAGTTAGATTGATAATAACAAGAGTAATAAGTATAGTAATTGTCGTTCTGTCGGTCATATAACCATAATATGGCTAATAATATGAGTTAGATTGATAATAATAAGAGTAATGAGTATAGTAATTGTCGTTCCATCGATCATATCTGCATAATATGGTTAATAATATGAGTTGGATTGATAATAGTGAGTTGTAATAAGTATAGTAATTGTCGTTATATCCATCATATAAGCATAATATGGCTAATAATATGAGTTAGATTGATAACAATAATTGTAAGGAGTATAGAAATTGTCGTGCTATCGATCATATAAGCATAATATGGCTAATAATATGAGTTAGATTGATAGCTATATGAGTAATGAGTATAGTAATTGTCGTTCTATCGATCATATAAGCATAATATGGCTAATAATATGAGTTAGGTTGAATATGATAAGAGTAATGAGTATTGTAATTGTCGTTCCATCGATCATATCTGCATAATATGGTTAATAATATGAGTTGGATTGATAACAGTGAGTGTAATCAGTATAGTAATTGTCGTTCTATCGATCATATAAGCATAATATGGCTAATAATATGAGTTAGATTGATAATAATAAGAGTAATGAGTATAGTAATTGTCGTACTTTCGATCATATAGGCATAATATGGCTAATAATATGAGTTAGATTGATAATAACAAGAGTAATAAGTATAGTAATTGTCGTTCTGTCGGTCATATAACCATAATATAGCTAATAATATGAGTTAGATTGATAATAATAAGAGTAATGAGTATAGTAATTGTCGTTCTATCGATCATATAAGCATAATGTGGCTAATAATATGAGTTAGATTGATAATAATATGAGTAATGAGTATAGTAATTGTCGTTCTATCGATCATATAAGCATAATATGGCTAATAATATGAGTTAGATTGACAATAATAAGAGTAATAAGTATAGCAATTGCCGTTCTGTCGGTCATATAACCATAATATGGCTAATAATATGAGTTAGATTGATAATAATAAGAGTAATCAGTATAGTAATTGTCGTTCTATCGATCATATAAGCATAATGTGGCTAATAATATGAGTTAGATTGATTATGATAAGAGTAATGAGTATAGTAATTGTCTTTTTATCGATCATATAAGCATAATATGGCTAATAATATGAGTTAGATTGATAATAATAAGTGTAATGAGTACAGTAATTGTCGTGCTATCGATCATATAAGCATAATATGGCTAATAATATGAGTTAGATTGATAATAATATGAGTAATGAGTATAGTAATTGTCGTTCTATCGATCATATAAGCATAATATGGCTAATAATATGAGTTAGGTTGATAATAACAAGAGTAATAAGTATAGTAATTGTCGTTCTGTCGGTCATATAACCATAATATGGCTAATAATATGAGTTAGATTGATAATAATAAGAGTAATGAGTATAGTAATTGTCGTTCCATCGATCATATCTGCATAATATGGTTAATAATATGAGTTGGATTGATAATAGTGAGTTGTAATAAGTATAGTAATTGTCGTTATATCCATCATATAAGCATAATATGGCTAATAATATGAGTTAGATTGATAACAATAAGTGTAAGGAGTATAGAAATTGTCGTGCTATCGATCATATAAGCATAATATGGCTAATAATATGAGTTAGATTGATAACTATATGAGTAATGAGTATAGTAATTGTCGTTCTATCGATCATATAAGCATAATATGGCTAATAATATGAGTTAGATTGATAATAGTGAGTGTAATAATTATAGTAATTGTCGTTCTATCGATCATATAAGCATAATATGGCTAATAATATGAGTTAGATTGATAACAATAAGAGTAATGAGTACAGTAATTGTCGTACTTTCGATCATATAGGCATAATATGGCTAATAATATGAGTTAGATTGATAATAACAAGAGTAATAAGTATAGTAATTGTCGTTCTGTCGGTCATATAACCATAATATAGCTAATAATATGAGTTAGATTGATAATAATAAGAGTAATGAGTATAGTAATTGTCGTTCTATCGATCATATAAGCATAATGTGGCTAATAATATGAGTTAGATTGATAATAATATGAGTAATGAGTATAATAATTGTCGTTCTATCGATCATATAAGCATAATATGGCTAATAATAAGAGTAATAAGTATAGCAATTGTCGTTCTGTCGGTCATATAACCATAATATGGCTAATAATATGAGTTAGATTGATAATAATAAGAGTAATCAGTATAGTAATTGTCGTTCTATCGATCATATAAGCATAATGTGGCTAATAATATGAGTTAGATTGATTATGATAAGAGTAATGAGTATAGTAATTGTCGTTCCATCGATCATATCTGCATAATATGGTTAATAATATGAGTTGGATTGATAATAGTGAGTGTAATAAGTATAGTAATTGTCGTTATATCCATCATATAAGCATAATATCGCTAATAATATGAGTTAGATTGATAATAATATGAGTAATGAGTATAGTAATTGTCGTTCTATCGATCATATAAGCATAATATGGCTAATAATATGAGTTAGATTGATAATAACAAGAGTAATAAGTATAGTAATTGTCGTTCTGTCGGTCATATAACCATAATATGGCTAATAATATGAGTTAGATTGATAATAATAAGAGTAATGAGTATAGTAATTGTCGTTCCATCGATCATATCTGCATAATATGGTTAATAATATGAGTTGGATTGATAATAGTGAGTTGTAATAAGTATAGTAATTGTCGTTATATCCATCATATAAGCATAATATGGCTAATAATATGAGTTAGATTGATAACAATAATTGTAAGGAGTATAGAAATTGTCGTGCTATCGATCATATAAGCATAATATGGCTAATAATATGAGTTAGATTGATAGCTATATGAGTAATGAGTATAGTAATTGTCGTTCTATCGATCATATAAGCATAATATGGCTAATAATATGAGTTAGGTTGAATATGATAAGAGTAATGAGTATTGTAATTGTCGTTCCATCGATCATATCTGCATAATATGGTTAATAATATGAGTTGGATTGATAACAGTGAGTGTAATCAGTATAGTAATTGTCGTTCTATCGATCATATAAGCATAATATGGCTAATAATATGAGTTAGATTGATAATAATAAGAGTAATGAGTATAGTAATTGTCGTACTTTCGATCATATAGGCATAATATGGCTAATAATATGAGTTAGATTGATAATAACAAGAGTAATAAGTATAGTAATTGTCGTTCTGTCGGTCATATAACCATAATATAGCTAATAATATGAGTTAGATTGATAATAATAAGAGTAATGAGTATAGTAATTGTCGTTCTATCGATCATATAAGCATAATGTGGCTAATAATATGAGTTAGATTGATAATAATATGAGTAATGAGTATAGTAATTGTCGTTCTATCGATCATATAAGCATAATATGGCTAATAATATGAGTTAGATTGACAATAATAAGAGTAATAAGTATAGCAATTGCCGTTCTGTCGGTCATATAACCATAATATGGCTAATAATATGAGTTAGATTGATAATAATAAGAGTAATCAGTATAGTAATTGTCGTTCTATCGATCATATAAGCATAATGTGGCTAATAATATGAGTTAGATTGATTATGATAAGAGTAATGAGTATAGTAATTGTCTTTTTATCGATCATATAAGCATAATATGGCTAATAATATGAGTTAGATTGATAATAATAAGTGTAATGAGTACAGTAATTGTCGTGCTATCGATCATATAAGCATAATATGGCTAATAATATGAGTTAGATTGATAATAATATGAGTAATGAGTATAGTAATTGTCGTTCTATCGATCATATAAGCATAATATGGCTAATAATATGAGTTAGATTGATAATAACAAGAGTAATAAGTATAGTAATTGTCGTTCTGTCGGTCATATAACCATAATATGGCTAATAATATGAGTTAGATTGATAATAATAAGAGTAATGAGTATAGTAATTGTCGTTCCATCGATCATATCTGCATAATATGGTTAATAATATGAGTTGGATTGATAATAGTGAGTTGTAATAAGTATAGTAATTGTCGTTATATCCATCATATAAGCATAATATGGCTAATAATATGAGTTAGATTGATAACAATAAGTGTAAGGAGTATAGAAATTGTCGTGCTATCGATCATATAAGCATAATATGGCTAATAATATGAGTTAGATTGATAACTATATGAGTAATGAGTATAGTAATTGTCGTTCTATCGATCATATAAGCATAATATGGCTAATAATATGAGTTAGATTGATAATAGTGAGTGTAATAATTATAGTAATTGTCGTTCTATCGATCATATAAGCATAATATGGCTAATAATATGAGTTAGATTGATAACAATAAGAGTAATGAGTACAGTAATTGTCGTACTTTCGATCATATAGGCATAATATGGCTAATAATATGAGTTAGATTGATAATAACAAGAGTAATAAGTATAGTAATTGTCGTTCTGTCGGTCATATAACCATAATATAGCTAATAATATGAGTTAGATTGATAATAATAAGAGTAATGAGTATAGTAATTGTCGTTCTATCGATCATATAAGCATAATGTGGCTAATAATATGAGTTAGATTGATAATAATATGAGTAATGAGTATAATAATTGTCGTTCTATCGATCATATAAGCATAATATGGCTAATAATAAGAGTAATAAGTATAGCAATTGTCGTTCTGTCGGTCATATAACCATAATATGGCTAATAATATGAGTTAGATTGATAATAATAAGAGTAATCAGTATAGTAATTGTCGTTCTATCGATCATATAAGCATAATGTGGCTAATAATATGAGTTAGATTGATTATGATAAGAGTAATGAGTATAGTAATTGTCGTTCCATCGATCATATCTGCATAATATGGTTAATAATATGAGTTGGATTGATAATAGTGAGTGTAATAAGTATAGTAATTGTCGTTATATCCATCATATAAGCATAATATGGCTAATAATATGAGTTAGATTGATAATAATATGAGTAATGAGTATAGTAATTGTCGTTCTATCGATCATATAAGCATAATATGGCTAATAATATGAGTTAGATTGATAATAACAAGAGTAATAAGTATAGTAATTGTCGTTCTGTCGGTCATATAACCATAATATGGCTAATAATATGAGTTAGATTGATAATAATAAGAGTAATGAGTATAGTAATTGTCGTTCCATCGATCATATCTGCATAATATGGTTAATAATATGAGTTGGATTGATAATAGTGAGTTGTAATAAGTATAGTAATTGTCGTTATATCCATCATATAAGCATAATATGGCTAATAATATGAGTTAGATTGATAACAATAATTGTAAGGAGTATAGAAATTGTCGTGCTATCGATCATATAAGCATAATATGGCTAATAATATGAGTTAGATTGATAGCTATATGAGTAATGAGTATAGTAATTGTCGTTCTATCGATCATATAAGCATAATATGGCTAATAATATGAGTTAGGTTGAATATGATAAGAGTAATGAGTATTGTAATTGTCGTTCCATCGATCATATCTGCATAATATGGTTAATAATATGAGTTGGATTGATAACAGTGAGTGTAATCAGTATAGTAATTGTCGTTCTATCGATCATATAAGCATAATATGGCTAATAATATGAGTTAGATTGATAATAATAAGAGTAATGAGTATAGTAATTGTCGTACTTTCGATCATATAGGCATAATATGGCTAATAATATGAGTTAGATTGATAATAACAAGAGTAATAAGTATAGTAATTGTCGTTCTGTCGGTCATATAACCATAATATAGCTAATAATATGAGTTAGATTGATAATAATAAGAGTAATGAGTATAGTAATTGTCGTTCTATCGATCATATAAGCATAATGTGGCTAATAATATGAGTTAGATTGATAATAATATGAGTAATGAGTATAGTAATTGTCGTTCTATCGATCATATAAGCATAATATGGCTAATAATATGAGTTAGATTGACAATAATAAGAGTAATAAGTATAGCAATTGCCGTTCTGTCGGTCATATAACCATAATATGGCTAATAATATGAGTTAGATTGATAATAATAAGAGTAATCAGTATAGTAATTGTCGTTCTATCGATCATATAAGCATAATGTGGCTAATAATATGAGTTAGATTGATTATGATAAGAGTAATGAGTATAGTAATTGTCTTTTTATCGATCATATAAGCATAATATGGCTAATAATATGAGTTAGATTGATAATAATAAGTGTAATGAGTACAGTAATTGTCGTGCTATCGATCATATAAGCATAATATGGCTAATAATATGAGTTAGATTGATAATAATATGAGTAATGAGTATAGTAATTGTCGTTCTATCGATCATATAAGCATAATATGGCTAATAATATGAGTTAGATTGATAATAACAAGAGTAATAAGTATAGTAATTGTCGTTCTGTCGGTCATATAACCATAATATGGCTAATAATATGAGTTAGATTGATAATAATAAGAGTAATGAGTATAGTAATTGTCGTTCCATCGATCATATCTGCATAATATGGTTAATAATATGAGTTGGATTGATAATAGTGAGTTGCAATAAGTATAGTAATTGTCGTTATATCCATCATATAAGCATAATATGGCTAATAATATGAGTTAGATTGATAACAATAAGTGTAAGGAGTATAGAAATTGTCGTGCTATCGATCATATAAGCATAATATGGCTAATAATATGAGTTAGATTGATAACTATATGAGTAATGAGTATAGTAATTGTCGTTCTATCGATCATATAAGCATAATATGGCTAATAATATGAGTTAGATTGATAATAGTGAGTGTAATAATTATAGTAATTGTCGTTCTATCGATCATATAAGCATAATATGGCTAATAATATGAGTTAGATTGATAACAATAAGAGTAATGAGTACAGTAATTGTCGTACTTTCGATCATATAGGCATAATATGGCTAATAATATGAGTTAGATTGATAATAACAAGAGTAATAAGTATAGTAATTGTCGTTCTGTCGGTCATATAACCATAATATAGCTAATAATATGAGTTAGATTGATAATAATAAGAGTAATGAGTATAGTAATTGTCGTTCTATCGATCATATAAGCATAATGTGGCTAATAATATGAGTTAGATTGATAATAATATGAGTAATGAGTATAATAATTGTCGTTCTATCGATCATATAAGCATAATATGGCTAATAATAAGAGTAATAAGTATAGCAATTGTCGTTCTGTCGGTCATATAACCATAATATGGCTAATAATATGAGTTAGATTGATAATAATAAGAGTAATCAGTATAGTAATTGTCGTTCTATCGATCATATAAGCATAATGTGGCTAATAATATGAGTTAGATTGATTATGATAAGAGTAATGAGTATAGTAATTGTCGTTCCATCGATCATATCTGCATAATATGGTTAATAATATGAGTTGGATTGATAATAGTGAGTGTAATAAGTATAGTAATTGTCGTTATATCCATCATATAAGCATAATATGGCTAATAATATGAGTTAGATTGATAATAATATGAGTAATGAGTATAGTAATTGTCGTTCTATCGATCATATAAGCATAATATGGCTAATAATATGAGTTAGATTGATAATAACAAGAGTAATAAGTATAGTAATTGTCGTTCTGTCGGTCATATAACCATAATATGGCTAATAATATGAGTTAGATTGATAATAATAAGAGTAATGAGTATAGTAATTGTCGTTCCATCGATCATATCTGCATAATATGGTTAATAATATGAGTTGGATTGATAATAGTGAGTTGTAATAAGTATAGTAATTGTCGTTATATCCATCATATAAGCATAATATGGCTAATAATATGAGTTAGATTGATAACAATAAGTGTAAGGAGTATAGAAATTGTCGTGCTATCGATCATATAAGCATAATATGGCTAATAATATGAGTTAGATTGATAACTATATGAGTAATGAGTATAGTAATTGTCGTTCTATCGATCATATAAGCATAATATGGCTAATAATATGAGTTAGATTGATAATAGTGAGTGTAATAATTATAGTAATTGTCGTTCTATCGATCATATAAGCATAATATGGCTAATAATATGAGTTAGATTGATAACAATAAGAGTAATGAGTACAGTAATTGTCGTACTTTCGATCATATAGGCATAATATGGCTAATAATATGAGTTAGATTGATAATAACAAGAGTAATAAGTATAGTAATTGTCGTTCTGTCGGTCATATAACCATAATATAGCTAATAATATGAGTTAGATTGATAATAATAAGAGTAATGAGTATAGTAATTGTCGTTCTATCGATCATATAAGCATAATGTGGCTAATAATATGAGTTAGATTGATAATAATATGAGTAATGAGTATAGTAATTGTCGTTCTATCGATCATATAAGCATAATATGGCTAATAATAAGAGTAATAAGTATAGCAATTGTCGTTCTGTCGGTCATATAACCATAATATGGCTAATAATATGAGTTAGATTGATAATAATAAGAGTAATCAGTATAGTAATTGTCGTTCTATCGATCATATAAGCATAATGTGGCTAATAATATGAGTTAGATTGATTATGATAAGAGTAATGAGTATAGTAATTATCGTTCCATCGATCATATCTGCATAATATGGTTAATAATATGAGTTGGATTGATAATAGTGAGTGTAATAAGTATAGTAATTGTCGTTATATCCATCATATAAGCATAATATGGCTAATAATATGAGTTAGATTGACAATAATAAGAGTAATAAGTATAGCAATTGCCGTTCTGTCGGTCATATAACCATAATATGGCTAATAATATGAGTTAGATTGATAATAATAAGAGTAATCAGTATAGTAATTGTCGTTCTATCGATCATATAAGCATAATGTGGCTAATAATATGAGTTAGATTGATTATGATAAGAGTAATGAGTATAGTAATTGTCTTTTTATCGATCATATAAGCATAATATGGCTAATAATATGAGTTAGATTGATAATAATAAGTGTAATGAGTACAGTAATTGTCGTGCTATCGATCATATAAGCATAATATGGCTAATAATATGAGTTAGATTGATAATAATATGAGTAATGAGTATAGTAATTGTCGTTCTATCGATCATATAAGCATAATATGGCTAATAATATGAGTTAGATTGATAATAACAAGAGTAATAAGTATAGTAATTGTCGTTCTGTCGGTCATATAACCATAATATGGCTAATAATATGAGTTAGATTGATAATAATAAGAGTAATGAGTATAGTAATTGTCGTTCCATCGATCATATCTGCATAATATGGTTAATAATATGAGTTGGATTGATAATAGTGAGTTGTAATAAGTATAGTAATTGTCGTTATATCCATCATATAAGCATAATATGGCTAATAATATGAGTTAGATTGATAACAATAAGTGTAAGGAGTATAGAAATTGTCGTGCTATCGATCATATAAGCATAATATGGCTAATAATATGAGTTAGATTGATAACTATATGAGTAATGAGTATAGTAATTGTCGTTCTATCGATCATATAAGCATAATATGGCTAATAATATGAGTTAGATTGATAATAGTGAGTGTAATAATTATAGTAATTGTCGTTCTATCGATCATATAAGCATAATATGGCTAATAATATGAGTTAGATTGAGAACAATAAGAGTAATGAGTACAGTAATTGTCGTACTTTCGATCATATAGGCATAATATGGCTAATAATATGAGTTAGATTGATAATAACAAGAGTAATAAGTATAGTAATTGTCGTTCTGTCGGTCATATAACCATAATATAGCTAATAATATGAGTTAGATTGATAATAATAAGAGTAATGAGTATAGTAATTGTCGTTCTATCGATCATATAAGCATAATGTGGCTAATAATATGAGTTAGATTGATAATAATATGAGTAATGAGTATAGTAATTGTCGTTCTATCGATCATATAAGCATAATATGGCTAATAATAAGAGTAATAAGTATAGCAATTGTCGTTCTGTCGGTCATATAACCATAATATGGCTAATAATATGAGTTAGATTGATAATAATAAGAGTAATCAGTATAGTAATTGTCGTTCTATCGATCATATAAGCATAATGTGGCTAATAATATGAGTTAGATTGATTATGATAAGAGTAATGAGTATAGTAATTATCGTTCCATCGATCATATCTGCATAATATGGTTAATAATATGAGTTGGATTGATAATAGTGAGTGTAATAAGTATAGTAATTGTCGTTATATCCATCATATAAGCATAATATGGCTAATAATATGAGTTAGATTGATAATAATAAGTGTAATGAGTATAGTAATTGTCGTGCTATCGATCATATAAGCATAATATGGCTAATAATATGAGTTAGATTGATAATAATATGAGTAATGAGTATAGTAATAGTCGTTCTGTCGGTCATATAACCATAATATGGCTAATAATATGAGTTGGATTGATAATAATAAGAGTAATGAGTATAGTGGTTATCGTTCTATCGATCATATAAGCATAATGTGGCTAATAATATGAGTTAGATTGATAATAATAAGAGTAATTAGTATAGTAATTGTCGTTCTATCGATCATATAAGCATAATATGGCTAATAATATGATTTAGATTGATAATAATGAGTGTAATAAGTATAGTAATTGTCGTTATATCGATCATATAAGCATAATATGGCTAATAATATGAGTTAGATTGATAATAATATGAGTAATGAGTATAGTAATTGTCGTTCTATCGATCATATAAGCATAATATGGCTAATAATATGAGTTAGGTTGATAATAACAAGAGTAATAAGTATAGTAATTGTCGTTCTGTCGGTCATATAACCATAATATGGCTAATAATATGAGTTAGATTGATAATAATAAGAGTAATGAGTATAGTAATTGTCGTTCCATCGATCATATCTGCATAATATGGTTAATAATATGAGTTGGATTGATAATAGTGAGTTGTAATAAGTATAGTAATTGTCGTTATATCCATCATATAAGCATAATATGGCTAATAATATGAGTTAGATTGATAACAATAAGTGTAAGGAGTATAGAAATTGTCGTGCTATCGATCATATAAGCATAATATGGCTAATAATATGAGTTAGATTGATAACTATATGAGTAATGAGTATAGTAATTGTCGTTCTATCGATCATATAAGCATAATATGGCTAATAATATGAGTTAGATTGATAATAGTGAGTGTAATAATTATAGTAATTGTCGTTCTATCGATCATATAAGCATAATATGGCTAATAATATGAGTTAGATTGATAACAATAAGAGTAATGAGTACAGTAATTGTCGTACTTTCGATCATATAGGCATAATATGGCTAATAATATGAGTTAGATTGATAATAACAAGAGTAATAAGTATAGTAATTGTCGTTCTGTCAGTCATATAACCATAATATAGCTAATAATATGAGTTAGATTGATAATAATAAGAGTAATGAGTATAGTAATTGTCGTTCTATCGATCATATAAGCATAATGTGGCTAATAATATGAGTTAGATTGATAATAATATGAGTAATGAGTATAATAATTGTCGTTCTATCGATCATATAAGCATAATATGGCTAATAATAAGAGTAATAAGTATAGCAATTGTCGTTCTGTCGGTCATATAACCATAATATGGCTAATAATATGAGTTAGATTGATAATAATAAGAGTAATCAGTATAGTAATTGTCGTTCTATCGATCATATAAGCATAATGTGGCTAATAATATGAGTTAGATTGATTATGATAAGAGTAATGAGTATAGTAATTGTCGTTCCATCGATCATATCTGCATAATATGGTTAATAATATGAGTTGGATTGATAATAGTGAGTGTAATAAGTATAGTAATTGTCGTTATATCCATCATATAAGCATAATATGGCTAATAATATGAGTTAGATTGATAATAATATGAGTAATGAGTATAGTAATTGTCGTTCTATCGATCATATAAGCATAATATGGCTAATAATATGAGTTAGATTGATAATAACAAGAGTAATAAGTATAGTAATTGTCGTTCTGTCGGTCATATAACCATAATATGGCTAATAATATGAGTTAGATTGATAATAATAAGAGTAATGAGTATAGTAATTGTCGTTCCATCGATCATATCTGCATAATATGGTTAATAATATGAGTTGGATTGATAATAGTGAGTTGTAATAAGTATAGTAATTGTCGTTATATCCATCATATAAGCATAATATGGCTAATAATATGAGTTAGATTGATAACAATAATTGTAAGGAGTATAGAAATTGTCGTGCTATCGATCATATAAGCATAATATGGCTAATAATATGAGTTAGATTGATAGCTATATGAGTAATGAGTATAGTAATTGTCGTTCTATCGATCATATAAGCATAATATGGCTAATAATATGAGTTAGGTTGAATATGATAAGAGTAATGAGTATTGTAATTGTCGTTCCATCGATCATATCTGCATAATATGGTTAATAATATGAGTTGGATTGATAACAGTGAGTGTAATCAGTATAGTAATTGTCGTTCTATCGATCATATAAGCATAATATGGCTAATAATATGAGTTAGATTGATAATAATAAGAGTAATGAGTATAGTAATTGTCGTACTTTCGATCATATAGGCATAATATGGCTAATAATATGAGTTAGATTGATAATAACAAGAGTAATAAGTATAGTAATTGTCGTTCTGTCGGTCATATAACCATAATATAGCTAATAATATGAGTTAGATTGATAATAATAAGAGTAATGAGTATAGTAATTGTCGTTCTATCGATCATATAAGCATAATGTGGCTAATAATATGAGTTAGATTGATAATAATATGAGTAATGAGTATAGTAATTGTCGTTCTATCGATCATATAAGCATAATATGGCTAATAATATGAGTTAGATTGACAATAATAAGAGTAATAAGTATAGCAATTGCCGTTCTGTCGGTCATATAACCATAATATGGCTAATAATATGAGTTAGATTGATAATAATAAGAGTAATCAGTATAGTAATTGTCGTTCTATCGATCATATAAGCATAATGTGGCTAATAATATGAGTTAGATTGATTATGATAAGAGTAATGAGTATAGTAATTGTCTTTTTATCGATCATATAAGCATAATATGGCTAATAATATGAGTTAGATTGATAATAATAAGTGTAATGAGTACAGTAATTGTCGTGCTATCGATCATATAAGCATAATATGGCTAATAATATGAGTTAGATTGATAATAATATGAGTAATGAGTATAGTAATTGTCGTTCTATCGATCATATAAGCATAATATGGCTAATAATATGAGTTAGATTGATAATAACAAGAGTAATAAGTATAGTAATTGTCGTTCTGTCGGTCATATAACCATAATATGGCTAATAATATGAGTTAGATTGATAATAATAAGAGTAATGAGTATAGTAATTGTCGTTCCATCGATCATATCTGCATAATATGGTTAATAATATGAGTTGGATTGATAATAGTGAGTTGTAATAAGTATAGTAATTGTCGTTATATCCATCATATAAGCATAATATGGCTAATAATATGAGTTAGATTGATAACAATAAGTGTAAGGAGTATAGAAATTGTCGTGCTATCGATCATATAAGCATAATATGGCTAATAATATGAGTTAGATTGATAACTATATGAGTAATGAGTATAGTAATTGTCGTTCTATCGATCATATAAGCATAATATGGCTAATAATATGAGTTAGATTGATAATAGTGAGTGTAATAATTATAGTAATTGTCGTTCTATCGATCATATAAGCATAATATGGCTAATAATATGAGTTAGATTGATAACAATAAGAGTAATGAGTACAGTAATTGTCGTACTTTCGATCATATAGGCATAATATGGCTAATAATATGAGTTAGATTGATAATAACAAGAGTAATAAGTATAGTAATTGTCGTTCTGTCGGTCATATAACCATAATATAGCTAATAATATGAGTTAGATTGATAATAATAAGAGTAATGAGTATAGTAATTGTCGTTCTATCGATCATATAAGCATAATATGGCTAATAATAAGAGTAATAAGTATAGCAATTGTCGTTCTGTCGGTCATATAACCATAATATGGCTAATAATATGAGTTAGATTGATAATAATAAGAGTAATCAGTATAGTAATTGTCGTTCTATCGATCATATAAGCATAATGTGGCTAATAATATGAGTTAGATTGATTATGATAAGAGTAATGAGTATAGTAATTGTCGTTCCATCGATCATATCTGCATAATATGGTTAATAATATGAGTTGGATTGATAATAGTGAGTGTAATAAGTATAGTAATTGTCGTTATATCCATCATATAAGCATAATATGGCTAATAATATGAGTTAGATTGATAATAATATGAGTAATGAGTATAGTAATTGTCGTTCTATCGATCATATAAGCATAATATGGCTAATAATATGAGTTAGATTGATAATAACAAGAGTAATAAGTATAGTAATTGTCGTTCTGTCGGTCATATAACCATAATATGGCTAATAATATGAGTTAGATTGATAATAATAAGTGTAATGAGTACAGTAATTGTCGTGCTATCGATCATATAAGCATAATATGGCTAATAATATGAGTTAGATTGATAATAATATGAGTAATGAGTATAGTAATTGTCGTTCTATCGATCATATAAGCATAATATGGCTAATAATATGAGTTAGATTGATAATAACAAGAGTAATAAGTATAGTAATTGTCGTTCTGTCGGTCATATAACCATAATATGGCTAATAATATGAGTTAGATTGATAATAATAAGAGTAATGAGTATAGTAATTGTCGTTCCATCGATCATATCTGCATAATATGGTTAATAATATGAGTTGGATTGATAATAGTGAGTTGTAATAAGTATAGTAATTGTCGTTATATCCATCATATAAGCATAATATGGCTAATAATATGAGTTAGATTGATAACAATAAGTGTAAGGAGTATAGAAATTGTCGTGCTATCGATCATATAAGCATAATATGGCTAATAATATGAGTTAGATTGATAACTATATGAGTAATGAGTATAGTAATTGTCGTTCTATCGATCATATAAGCATAATATGGCTAATAATATGAGTTAGATTGATAATAGTGAGTGTAATAATTATAGTAATTGTCGTTCTATCGATCATATAAGCATAATATGGCTAATAATATGAGTTAGATTGATAACAATAAGAGTAATGAGTACAGTAATTGTCGTACTTTCGATCATGTAGGCATAATATGGCTAATAATATGAGTTAGATTGATAATAACAAGAGTAATAAGTATAGTAATTGTCGTTCTGTCGGTCATATAACCATAATATAGCTAATAATATGAGTTAGATTGATAATAATAAGAGTAATGAGTATAGTAATTGTCGTTCTATCGATCATATAAGCATAATGTGGCTAATAATATGAGTTAGATTGATAATAATATGAGTAATGAGTATAATAATTGTCGTTCTATCGATCATATAAGCATAATATGGCTAATAATAAGAGTAATAAGTATAGCAATTGTCGTTCTGTCGGTCATATAACCATAATATGGCTAATAATATGAGTTAGATTGATAATAATAAGAGTAATCAGTATAGTAATTGTCGTTCTATCGATCATATAAGCATAATGTGGCTAATAATATGAGTTAGATTGATTATGATAAGAGTAATGAGTATAGTAATTGTCGTTCCATCGATCATATCTGCATAATATGGTTAATAATATGAGTTGGATTGATAATAGTGAGTGTAATAAGTATAGTAATTGTCGTTATATCCATCATATAAGCATAATATGGCTAATAATATGAGTTAGATTGATAATAATATGAGTAATGAGTATAGTAATTGTCGTTCTATCGATCATATAAGCATAATATGGCTAATAATATGAGTTAGATTGATAATAACAAGAGTAATAAGTATAGTAATTGTCGTTCTGTCGGTCATATAACCATAATATGGCTAATAATATGAGTTAGATTGATAATAATAAGAGTAATGAGTATAGTAATTGTCGTTCCATCGATCATATCTGCATAATATGGTTAATAATATGAGTTGGATTGATAATAGTGAGTTGTAATAAGTATAGTAATTGTCGTTATATCCATCATATAAGCATAATATGGCTAATAATATGAGTTAGATTGATAACAATAAGTGTAAGGAGTATAGAAATTGTCGTGCTATCGATCATATAAGCATAATATGGCTAATAATATGAGTTAGATTGATAACTATATGAGTAATGAGTATAGTAATTGTCGTTCTATCGATCATATAAGCATAATATGGCTAATAATATGAGTTAGATTGATAATAGTGAGTGTAATAATTATAGTAATTGTCGTTCTATCGATCATATAAGCATAATATGGCTAATAATATGAGTTAGATTGATAACAATAAGAGTAATGAGTACAGTAATTGTCGTACTTTCGATCATATAGGCATAATATGGCTAATAATATGAGTTAGATTGATAATAACAAGAGTAATAAGTATAGTAATTGTCGTTCTGTCGGTCATATAACCATAATATAGCTAATAATATGAGTTAGATTGATAATAATAAGAGTAATGAGTATAGTAATTGTCGTTCTATCGATCATATAAGCATAATGTGGCTAATAATATGAGTTAGATTGATAATAATATGAGTAATGAGTATAGTAATTGTCGTTCTATCGATCATATAAGCATAATATGGCTAATAATAAGAGTAATAAGTATAGCAATTGTCGTTCTGTCGGTCATATAACCATAATATGGCTAATAATATGAGTTAGATTGATAATAATAAGAGTAATCAGTATAGTAATTGTCGTTCTATCGATCATATAAGCATAATGTGGCTAATAATATGAGTTAGATTGATTATGATAAGAGTAATGAGTATAGTAATTATCGTTCCATCGATCATATCTGCATAATATGGTTAATAATATGAGTTGGATTGATAATAGTGAGTGTAATAAGTATAGTAATTGTCGTTATATCCATCATATAAGCATAATATGGCTAATAATATGAGTTAGATTGATAACAATAAGTGTAAGGAGTATAGAAATTGTCGTGCTATCGATCATATAAGCATAATATGGCTAATAATATGAGTTAGATTGATAACTATATGAGTAATGAGTATAGTAATTGTCGTTCTATCGATCATATAAGCATAATATGGCTAATAATATGAGTTAGATTGATAATAATAAGAGTAATGAGTATAGTAATTGTCGTACTTTCGATCATATAGGCATAATATGGCTAATAATATGAGTTAGATTGATAATAACAAGAGTAATAAGTATAGTAATTGTCGTTCTGTCGGTCATATAACCATAATATAGCTAATAATATGAGTTAGATTGATAATAATAAGAGTAATGAGTATAGTAATTGTCGTTCTATCGATCATATAAGCATAATGTGGCTAATAATATGAGTTAGATTGATAATAATATGAGTAATGAGTATAGTAATTGTCGTTCTATCGATCATATAAGCATAATATGGCTAATAATATGAGTTAGATTGACAATAATAAGAGTAATAAGTATAGCAATTGCCGTTCTGTCGGTCATATAACCATAATATGGCTAATAATATGAGTTAGATTGATAATAATAAGAGTAATCAGTATAGTAATTGTCGTTCTATCGATCATATAAGCATAATGTGGCTAATAATATGAGTTAGATTGATTATGATAAGAGTAATGAGTATAGTAATTGTCTTTTTATCGATCATATAAGCATAATATGGCTAATAATATGAGTTAGATTGATAATAATAAGTGTAATGAGTACAGTAATTGTCGTGCTATCGATCATATAAGCATAATATGGCTAATAATATGAGTTAGATTGATAATAATATGAGTAATGAGTATAGTAATTGTCGTTCTATCGATCATATAAGCATAATATGGCTAATAATATGAGTTAGATTGATAATAACAAGAGTAATAAGTATAGTAATTGTCGTTCTGTCGGTCATATAACCATAATATGGCTAATAATATGAGTTAGATTGATAATAATAAGAGTAATGAGTATAGTAATTGTCGTTCCATCGATCATATCTGCATAATATGGTTAATAATATGAGTTGGATTGATAATAGTGAGTTGTAATAAGTATAGTAATTGTCGTTATATCCATCATATAAGCATAATATGGCTAATAATATGAGTTAGATTGATAACAATAAGTGTAAGGAGTATAGAAATTGTCGTGCTATCGATCATATAAGCATAATATGGCTAATAATATGAGTTAGATTGATAACTATATGAGTAATGAGTATAGTAATTGTCGTTCTATCGATCATATAAGCATAATATGGCTAATAATATGAGTTAGATTGATAATAGTGAGTGTAATAATTATAGTAATTGTCGTTCTATCGATCATATAAGCATAATATGGCTAATAATATGAGTTAGATTGATAACAATAAGAGTAATGAGTACAGTAATTGTCGTACTTTCGATCATATAGGCATAATATGGCTAATAATATGAGTTAGATTGATAATAACAAGAGTAATAAGTATAGTAATTGTCGTTCTGTCGGTCATATAACCATAATATAGCTAATAATATGAGTTAGATTGATAATAATAAGAGTAATGAGTATAGTAATTGTCGTTCTATCGATCATATAAGCATAATGTGGCTAATAATATGAGTTAGATTGATAATAATATGAGTAATGAGTATAATAATTGTCGTTCTATCGATCATATAAGCATAATATGGCTAATAATAAGAGTAATAAGTATAGCAATTGTCGTTCTGTCGGTCATATAACCATAATATGGCTAATAATATGAGTTAGATTGATAATAATAAGAGTAATCAGTATAGTAATTGTCGTTCTATCGATCATATAAGCATAATGTGGCTAATAATATGAGTTAGATTGATTATGATAAGAGTAATGAGTATAGTAATTGTCGTTCCATCGATCATATCTGCATAATATGGTTAATAATATGAGTTGGATTGATAATAGTGAGTGTAATAAGTATAGTAATTGTCGTTATATCCATCATATAAGCATAATATGGCTAATAATATGAGTTAGATTGATAATAATATGAGTAATGAGTATAGTAATTGTCGTTCTATCGATCATATAAGCATAATATGGCTAATAATATGAGTTAGATTGATAATAACAAGAGTAATAAGTATAGTAATTGTCGTTCTGTCGGTCATATAACCATAATATGGCTAATAATATGAGTTAGATTGATAATAATAAGAGTAATGAGTATAGTAATTGTCGTTCCATCGATCATATCTGCATAATATGGTTAATAATATGAGTTGGATTGATAATAGTGAGTTGTAATAAGTATAGTAATTGTCGTTATATCCATCATATAAGCATAATATGGCTAATAATATGAGTTAGATTGATAACAATAAGTGTAAGGAGTATAGAAATTGTCGTGCTATCGATCATATAAGCATAATATGGCTAATAATATGAGTTAGATTGATAACTATATGAGTAATGAGTATAGTAATTGTCGTTCTATCGATCATATAAGCATAATATGGCTAATAATATGAGTTAGATTGATAATAGTGAGTGTAATAATTATAGTAATTGTCGTTCTATCGATCATATAAGCATAATATGGCTAATAATATGAGTTAGATTGATAACAATAAGAGTAATGAGTACAGTAATTGTCGTACTTTCGATCATATAGGCATAATATGGCTAATAATATGAGTTAGATTGATAATAACAAGAGTAATAAGTATAGTAATTGTCGTTCTGTCGGTCATATAACCATAATATAGCTAATAATATGAGTTAGATTGATAATAATAAGAGTAATGAGTATAGTAATTGTCGTTCTATCGATCATATAAGCATAATGTGGCTAATAATATGAGTTAGATTGATAATAATATGAGTAATGAGTATAGTAATTGTCGTTCTATCGATCATATAAGCATAATATGGCTAATAATAAGAGTAATAAGTATAGCAATTGTCGTTCTGTCGGTCATATAACCATAATATGGCTAATAATATGAGTTAGATTGATAATAATAAGAGTAATCAGTATAGTAATTGTCGTTCTATCGATCATATAAGCATAATGTGGCTAATAATATGAGTTAGATTGATTATGATAAGAGTAATGAGTATAGTAATTATCGTTCCATCGATCATATCTGCATAATATGGTTAATAATATGAGTTGGATTGATAATAGTGAGTGTAATAAGTATAGTAATTGTCGTTATATCCATCATATAAGCATAATATGGCTAATAATATGAGTTAGATTGACAATAATAAGAGTAATAAGTATAGCAATTGCCGTTCTGTCGGTCATATAACCATAATATGGCTAATAATATGAGTTAGATTGATAATAATAAGAGTAATCAGTATAGTAATTGTCGTTCTATCGATCATATAAGCATAATGTGGCTAATAATATGAGTTAGATTGATTATGATAAGAGTAATGAGTATAGTAATTATCGTTCCATCGATCATATCTGCATAATATGGTTAATAATATGAGTTGGATTGATAATAGTGAGTGTAATAAGTATAGTAATTGTCGTTATATCCATCATATAAGCATAATATGGCTAATAATATGAGTTAGATTGACAATAATAAGAGTAATAAGTATAGCAATTGCCGTTCTGTCGGTCATATAACCATAATATGGCTAATAATATGAGTTAGATTGATAATAATAAGAGTAATCAGTATAGTAATTGTCGTTCTATCGATCATATAAGCATAATGTGGCTAATAATATGAGTTAGATTGATTATGATAAGAGTAATGAGTATAGTAATTGTCTTTTTATCGATCATATAAGCATAATATGGCTAATAATATGAGTTAGATTGATAATAATAAGTGTAATGAGTACAGTAATTGTCGTGCTATCGATCATATAAGCATAATATGGCTAATAATATGAGTTAGATTGATAATAATATGAGTAATGAGTATAGTAATTGTCGTTCTATCGATCATATAAGCATAATATGGCTAATAATATGAGTTAGATTGATAATAACAAGAGTAATAAGTATAGTAATTGTCGTTCTGTCGGTCATATAACCATAATATGGCTAATAATATGAGTTAGATTGATAATAATAAGAGTAATGAGTATAGTAATTGTCGTTCCATCGATCATATCTGCATAATATGGTTAATAATATGAGTTGGATTGATAATAGTGAGTTGTAATAAGTATAGTAATTGTCGTTATATCCATCATATAAGCATAATATGGCTAATAATATGAGTTAGATTGATAACAATAAGTGTAAGGAGTATAGAAATTGTCGTGCTATCGATCATATAAGCATAATATGGCTAATAATATGAGTTAGATTGATAACTATATGAGTAATGAGTATAGTAATTGTCGTTCTATCGATCATATAAGCATAATATGGCTAATAATATGAGTTAGATTGATAATAGTGAGTGTAATAATTATAGTAATTGTCGTTCTATCGATCATATAAGCATAATATGGCTAATAATATGAGTTAGATTGAGAACAATAAGAGTAATGAGTACAGTAATTGTCGTACTTTCGATCATATAGGCATAATATGGCTAATAATATGAGTTAGATTGATAATAACAAGAGTAATAAGTATAGTAATTGTCGTTCTGTCGGTCATATAACCATAATATAGCTAATAATATGAGTTAGATTGATAATAATAAGAGTAATGAGTATAGTAATTGTCGTTCTATCGATCATATAAGCATAATGTGGCTAATAATATGAGTTAGATTGATAATAATATGAGTAATGAGTATAGTAATTGTCGTTCTATCGATCATATAAGCATAATATGGCTAATAATAAGAGTAATAAGTATAGCAATTGTCGTTCTGTCGGTCATATAACCATAATATGGCTAATAATATGAGTTAGATTGATAATAATAAGAGTAATCAGTATAGTAATTGTCGTTCTATCGATCATATAAGCATAATGTGGCTAATAATATGAGTTAGATTGATTATGATAAGAGTAATGAGTATAGTAATTATCGTTCCATCGATCATATCTGCATAATATGGTTAATAATATGAGTTGGATTGATAATAGTGAGTGTAATAAGTATAGTAATTGTCGTTATATCCATCATATAAGCATAATATGGCTAATAATATGAGTTAGATTGATAATAATAAGTGTAATGAGTATAGTAATTGTCGTGCTATCGATCATATAAGCATAATATGGCTAATAATATGAGTTAGATTGATAATAATATGAGTAATGAGTATAGTAATAGTCGTTCTGTCGGTCATATAACCATAATATGGCTAATAATATGAGTTGGATTGATAATAATAAGAGTAATGAGTATAGTGGTTATCGTTCTATCGATCATATAAGCATAATGTGGCTAATAATATGAGTTAGATTGATAATAATAAGAGTAATTAGTATAGTAATTGTCGTTCTATCGATCATATAAGCATAATATGGCTAATAATATGATTTAGATTGATAATAATGAGTGTAATAAGTATAGTAATTGTCGTTATATCGATCATATAAGCATAATATGGCTAATAATATGAGTTAGATTGATAATAATATGAGTAATGAGTATAGTAATTGTCGTTCTATCGATCATATAAGCATAATATGGCTAATAATATGAGTTAGGTTGATAATAACAAGAGTAATAAGTATAGTAATTGTCGTTCTGTCGGTCATATAACCATAATATGGCTAATAATATGAGTTAGATTGATAATAATAAGAGTAATGAGTATAGTAATTGTCGTTCCATCGATCATATCTGCATAATATGGTTAATAATATGAGTTGGATTGATAATAGTGAGTTGTAATAAGTATAGTAATTGTCGTTATATCCATCATATAAGCATAATATGGCTAATAATATGAGTTAGATTGATAACAATAAGTGTAAGGAGTATAGAAATTGTCGTGCTATCGATCATATAAGCATAATATGGCTAATAATATGAGTTAGATTGATAACTATATGAGTAATGAGTATAGTAATTGTCGTTCTATCGATCATATAAGCATAATATGGCTAATAATATGAGTTAGATTGATAATAGTGAGTGTAATAATTATAGTAATTGTCGTTCTATCGATCATATAAGCATAATATGGCTAATAATATGAGTTAGATTGATAACAATAAGAGTAATGAGTACAGTAATTGTCGTACTTTCGATCATATAGGCATAATATGGCTAATAATATGAGTTAGATTGATAATAACAAGAGTAATAAGTATAGTAATTGTCGTTCTGTCGGTCATATAACCATAATATAGCTAATAATATGAGTTAGATTGATAATAATAAGAGTAATGAGTATAGTAATTGTCGTTCTATCGATCATATAAGCATAATGTGGCTAATAATATGAGTTAGATTGATAATAATATGAGTAATGAGTATAATAATTGTCGTTCTATCGATCATATAAGCATAATATGGCTAATAATAAGAGTAATAAGTATAGCAATTGTCGTTCTGTCGGTCATATAACCATAATATGGCTAATAATATGAGTTAGATTGATAATAATAAGAGTAATCAGTATAGTAATTGTCGTTCTATCGATCATATAAGCATAATGTGGCTAATAATATGAGTTAGATTGATTATGATAAGAGTAATGAGTATAGTAATTGTCGTTCCATCGATCATATCTGCATAATATGGTTAATAATATGAGTTGGATTGATAATAGTGAGTGTAATAAGTATAGTAATTGTCGTTATATCCATCATATGAGCATAATATGGCTAATAATATGAGTTAGATTGATAATAATATGAGTAATGAGTATAGTAATTGTCGTTCTATCGATCATATAAGCATAATATGGCTAATAATATGAGTTAGATTGATAATAACAAGAGTAATAAGTATAGTAATTGTCGTTCTGTCGGTCATATAACCATAATATGGCTAATAATATGAGTTAGATTGATAATAATAAGAGTAATGAGTATAGTAATTGTCGTTCCATCGATCATATCTGCATAATATGGTTAATAATATGAGTTGGATTGATAATAGTGAGTTGTAATAAGTATAGTAATTGTCGTTATATCCATCATATAAGCATAATATGGCTAATAATATGAGTTAGATTGATAACAATAATTGTAAGGAGTATAGAAATTGTCGTGCTATCGATCATATAAGCATAATATGGCTAATAATATGAGTTAGATTGATAGCTATATGAGTAATGAGTATAGTAATTGTCGTTCTATCGATCATATAAGCATAATATGGCTAATAATATGAGTTAGGTTGAATATGATAAGAGTAATGAGTATTGTAATTGTCGTTCCATCGATCATATCTGCATAATATGGTTAATAATATGAGTTGGATTGATAACAGTGAGTGTAATCAGTATAGTAATTGTCGTTCTATCGATCATATAAGCATAATATGGCTAATAATATGAGTTAGATTGATAATAATAAGAGTAATGAGTATAGTAATTGTCGTACTTTCGATCATATAGGCATAATATGGCTAATAATATGAGTTAGATTGATAATAACAAGAGTAATAAGTATAGTAATTGTCGTTCTGTCGGTCATATAACCATAATATAGCTAATAATATGAGTTAGATTGATAATAATAAGAGTAATGAGTATAGTAATTGTCGTTCTATCGATCATATAAGCATAATGTGGCTAATAATATGAGTTAGATTGATAATAATATGAGTAATGAGTATAGTAATTGTCGTTCTATCGATCATATAAGCATAATATGGCTAATAATATGAGTTAGATTGACAATAATAAGAGTAATAAGTATAGCAATTGCCGTTCTGTCGGTCATATAACCATAATATGGCTAATAATATGAGTTAGATTGATAATAATAAGAGTAATCAGTATAGTAATTGTCGTTCTATCGATCATATAAGCATAATGTGGCTAATAATATGAGTTAGATTGATTATGATAAGAGTAATGAGTATAGTAATTGTCTTTTTATCGATCATATAAGCATAATATGGCTAATAATATGAGTTAGATTGATAATAATAAGTGTAATGAGTACAGTAATTGTCGTGCTATCGATCATATAAGCATAATATGGCTAATAATATGAGTTAGATTGATAATAATATGAGTAATGAGTATAGTAATTGTCGTTCTATCGATCATATAAGCATAATATGGCTAATAATATGAGTTAGATTGATAATAACAAGAGTAATAAGTATAGTAATTGTCGTTCTGTCGGTCATATAACCATAATATGGCTAATAATATGAGTTAGATTGATAATAATAAGAGTAATGAGTATAGTAATTGTCGTTCCATCGATCATATCTGCATAATATGGTTAATAATATGAGTTGGATTGATAATAGTGAGTTGTAATAAGTATAGTAATTGTCGTTATATCCATCATATAAGCATAATATGGCTAATAATATGAGTTAGATTGATAACAATAAGTGTAAGGAGTATAGAAATTGTCGTGCTATCGATCATATAAGCATAATATGGCTAATAATATGAGTTAGATTGATAACTATATGAGTAATGAGTATAGTAATTGTCGTTCTATCGATCATATAAGCATAATATGGCTAATAATATGAGTTAGATTGATAATAGTGAGTGTAATAATTATAGTAATTGTCGTTCTATCGATCATATAAGCATAATATGGCTAATAATATGAGTTAGATTGATAACAATAAGAGTAATGAGTACAGTAATTGTCGTACTTTCGATCATATAGGCATAATATGGCTAATAATATGAGTTAGATTGATAATAACAAGAGTAATAAGTATAGTAATTGTCGTTCTGTCGGTCATATAACCATAATATAGCTAATAATATGAGTTAGATTGATAATAATAAGAGTAATGAGTATAGTAATTGTCGTTCTATCGATCATATAAGCATAATGTGGCTAATAATATGAGTTAGATTGATAATAATATGAGTAATGAGTATAATAATTGTCGTTCTATCGATCATATAAGCATAATATGGCTAATAATAAGAGTAATAAGTATAGCAATTGTCGTTCTGTCGATCATATAAGCATAATATGGCTAATAATATGAGTTAGATTGATAATAACAAGAGTAATAAGTATAGTAATTGTCGTTCTGTCGGTCATATAACCATAATATGGCTAATAATATGAGTTAGATTGATAATAATAAGAGTAATGAGTATAGTAATTGTCGTTCCATCGATCATATCTGCATAATATGGTTAATAATATGAGTTGGATTGATAATAGTGAGTTGTAATAAGTATAGTAATTGTCGTTATATCCATCATATAAGCATAATATGGCTAATAATATGAGTTAGATTGATAACAATAAGTGTAAGGAGTATAGAAATTGTCGTGCTATCGATCATATAAGCATAATATGGCTAATAATATGAGTTAGATTGATAACTATATGAGTAATGAGTATAGTAATTGTCGTTCTATCGATCATATAAGCATAATATGGCTAATAATATGAGTTAGATTGATAATAGTGAGTGTAATAATTATAGTAATTGTCGTTCTATCGATCATATAAGCATAATATGGCTAATAATATGAGTTAGATTGATAACAATAAGAGTAATGAGTACAGTAATTGTCGTACTTTCGATCATATAGGCATAATATGGCTAATAATATGAGTTAGATTGATAATAACAAGAGTAATAAGTATAGTAATTGTCGTTCTGTCGGTCATATAACCATAATATAGCTAATAATATGAGTTAGATTGATAATAATAAGAGTAATGAGTATAGTAATTGTCGTTCTATCGATCATATAAGCATAATGTGGCTAATAATATGAGTTAGATTGATAATAATATGAGTAATGAGTATAGTAATTGTCGTTCTATCGATCATATAAGCATAATATGGCTAATAATAAGAGTAATAAGTATAGCAATTGTCGTTCTGTCGGTCATATAACCATAATATGGCTAATAATATGAGTTAGATTGATAATAATAAGAGTAATCAGTATAGTAATTGTCGTTCTATCGATCATATAAGCATAATGTGGCTAATAATATGAGTTAGATTGATTATGATAAGAGTAATGAGTATAGTAATTATCGTTCCATCGATCATATCTGCATAATATGGTTAATAATATGAGTTGGATTGATAATAGTGAGTGTAATAAGTATAGTAATTGTCGTTATATCCATCATATAAGCATAATATGGCTAATAATATGAGTTAGATTGATAACAATAAGTGTAAGGAGTATAGAAATTGTCGTGCTATCGATCATATAAGCATAATATGGCTAATAATATGAGTTAGATTGATAACTATATGAGTAATGAGTATAGTAATTGTCGTTCTATCGATCATATAAGCATAATATGGCTAATAATATGAGTTAGGTTGAATATGATAAGAGTAATGAGTATTGTAATTGTCGTTCCATCGATCATATCTGCATAATATGGTTAATAATATGAGTTGGATTGATAACAGTGAGTGTAATCAGTATAGTAATTGTCGTTCTATCGATCATATAAGCATAATATGGCTAATAATATGAGTTAGATTGATAATAATAAGAGTAATGAGTATAGTAATTGTCGTACTTTCGATCATATAGGCATAATATGGCTAATAATATGAGTTAGATTGATAATAACAAGAGTAATAAGTATAGTAATTGTCGTTCTGTCGGTCATATAACCATAATATAGCTAATAATATGAGTTAGATTGATAATAATAAGAGTAATGAGTATAGTAATTGTCGTTCTATCGATCATATAAGCATAATGTGGCTAATAATATGAGTTAGATTGATAATAATATGAGTAATGAGTATAGTAATTGTCGTTCTATCGATCATATAAGCATAATATGGCTAATAATATGAGTTAGATTGACAATAATAAGAGTAATAAGTATAGCAATTGCCGTTCTGTCGGTCATATAACCATAATATGGCTAATAATATGAGTTAGATTGATAATAATAAGAGTAATCAGTATAGTAATTGTCGTTCTATCGATCATATAAGCATAATGTGGCTAATAATATGAGTTAGATTGATTATGATAAGAGTAATGAGTATAGTAATTGTCTTTTTATCGATCATATAAGCATAATATGGCTAATAATATGAGTTAGATTGATAATAATAAGTGTAATGAGTACAGTAATTGTCGTGCTATCGATCATATAAGCATAATATGGCTAATAATATGAGTTAGATTGATAATAATATGAGTAATGAGTATAGTAATTGTCGTTCTATCGATCATATAAGCATAATATGGCTAATAATATGAGTTAGATTGATAATAACAAGAGTAATAAGTATAGTAATTGTCGTTCTGTCGGTCATATAACCATAATATGGCTAATAATATGAGTTAGATTGATAATAATAAGAGTAATGAGTAAAGTAATTGTCGTTCCATCGATCATATCTGCATAATATGGTTAATAATATGAGTTGGATTGATAATAGTGAGTTGTAATAAGTATAGTAATTGTCGTTATATCCATCATATAAGCATAATATGGCTAATAATATGAGTTAGATTGATAACAATAAGTGTAAGGAGTATAGAAATTGTCGTGCTATCGATCATATAAGCATAATATGGCTAATAATATGAGTTAGATTGATAACTATATGAGTAATGAGTATAGTAATTGTCGTTCTATCGATCATATAAGCATAATATGGCTAATAATATGAGTTAGATTGATAATAGTGAGTGTAATAATTATAGTAATTGTCGTTCTATCGATCATATAAGCATAATATGGCTAATAATATGAGTTAGATTGAGAACAATAAGAGTAATGAGTACAGTAATTGTCGTACTTTCGATCATATAGGCATAATATGGCTAATAATATGAGTTAGATTGATAATAACAAGAGTAATAAGTATAGTAATTGTCGTTCTGTCGGTCATATAACCATAATATAGCTAATAATATGAGTTAGATTGATAATAATAAGAGTAATGAGTATAGTAATTGTCGTTCTATCGATCATATAAGCATAATGTGGCTAATAATATGAGTTAGATTGATAATAATATGAGTAATGAGTATAGTAATTGTCGTTCTATCGATCATATAAGCATAATATGGCTAATAATAAGAGTAATAAGTATAGCAATTGTCGTTCTGTCGGTCATATAACCATAATATGGCTAATAATATGAGTTAGATTGATAATAATAAGAGTAATCAGTATAGTAATTGTCGTTCTATCGATCATATAAGCATAATGTGGCTAATAATATGAGTTAGATTGATTATGATAAGAGTAATGAGTATAGTAATTATCGTTCCATCGATCATATCTGCATAATATGGTTAATAATATGAGTTGGATTGATAATAGTGAGTGTAATAAGTATAGTAATTGTCGTTATATCCATCATATAAGCATAATATGGCTAATAATATGAGTTAGATTGATAATAATAAGTGTAATGAGTATAGTAATTGTCGTGCTATCGATCATATAAGCATAATATGGCTAATAATATGAGTTAGATTGATAATAATATGAGTAATGAGTATAGTAATAGTCGTTCTGTCGGTCATATAACCATAATATGGCTAATAATATGAGTTGGATTGATAATAATAAGAGTAATGAGTATAGTGGTTATCGTTCTATCGATCATATAAGCATAATGTGGCTAATAATATGAGTTAGATTGATAATAATAAGAGTAATTAGTATAGTAATTGTCGTTCTATCGATCATATAAGCATAATATGGCTAATAATATGATTTAGATTGATAATAATGAGTGTAATAAGTATAGTAATTGTCGTTATATCGATCATATAAGCATAATATGGCTGATAATATGAGTTAGATTGATAATAACAAGAGTAATAAGTATAGTAATTGTCGTTCTGTCGGTCATATAACCATAATATAGCTAATAATATGAGTTAGATTGATAATAATAAGAGTAATGAGTATAGTAATTGTCGTTCTGTCGATCATATAAGCATAATGTGGCTAATAATATGAGTTAGATTGATAATAATATGAGTAATGAGTATAGTAATTGTCGTTCTATCGATCATATAAGCATAATATGGCTAATAATATCAGTTAGATTGAATATGATAAGAGTAATGAGTATAGTAATTGTCGTTCCATCGATCATATCTGCATAATATGGTTAATAATATGAGTTGGATTGATAATAGTGAGTGTAATAAGTATAGTAATTGTCGTTATATCCATCGTATAAGTATAATATGGCTAATAATATGAGTTAGATTGATAACAATAAGTGTAAGGAGTATAGAAATTGTCGTGCTATCGATCATATAAGCATAATATGGCTAATAATATGAGTTAGATTGATAACTATATGAGTAATGAGTATAGTAATTGTCGTTCTATCGATCATATAAGCATAATATGGCTAATAATATGAGTTAGATTGATAATAATAAGAGTAATGACTACAGTAATTGTCGTACTTTCGATCATATAGGCATAATATGGCTAATAATATGAGTTAGATTGATAATAACAAGAGTAATAAGTATAGTAATTGTCGTTCTGTCGGTCATATAACCATAATATAGCTAATAATATGAGTTAGATTGATAATAATAAGAGTAATGAGTATAGTAATTGTCGTTCTATCGACCATATAAGCATAATGTGGCTAATAATATGAGTTAGATTGATAATAATATGAGTAATGAGTATAGTAATTGTCGTTCAATCGATCATATAAGCATAATATGGCTAATAATAAGAGTAACAAGTATAGCAATTGTCGTTCTGTCGGTCATATAACCATAATATGGCTAATAATATGAGTTAGATTGATAATAATAAGAGTAATCAGTATAGTAATTGTCGTTCTATCGATCATATAAGCATAATGTGGCTAATAATATGAGTTAGATTGATTATGATAAGAGTAATGAGTATAGTAATTGTCGTTCCATCGATCATATCTGCATAATATGGTTAATAATATGAGTTGGATTGATAATAGTGAGTGTAATAAGTATAGTAATTGTCGTTATATCCATCATATAAGCATAATATGGCTAATAATATGAGTTAGATTGATAATAATAAGTGTAATGAGTATAGTAATTGTCGTGCTATCGATCATATAAGCATAATATGGCTAATAATATGAGTTAGATTGATAATAATATGAGTAATGAGTATAGTAATAGTCGTTCTGTCGGTCATATAACCATAATATGGCTAATAATATGAGTTGGATTGATAATAATAAGAGTAATGAGTATAGTGATTATCGTTCTATCGATCATATAAGCATAATGTGGCTAATAATATGAGTTAGATTGATAATAATAAGAGTAATTAGTATAGTAATTGTCGTTCTATCGATCATATAAGCATAATATGGCTAATAATATAATTTAGATTGATAATAGTGAGTGTAATAAGTATAGTAATTGTCGTTATATCGATCATATAAGCATAATATGGCTGATAATATGAGTTAGATTGATAATAACAAGAGTAATAAGTATAGTAATTGTCGTTCTATCGATCATATAAGCATAATATGGCTAATAATATGAGTTAGATTGATAATAATAAGAGTAATGAGTATAGTAATTGTCGTACTTTCGATCATATAGGCATAATATGGCTAATAATATGAGTTAGATTGATAATAACAAGAGTAATAAGTATAGTAATTGTCGTTCTGTCGGTCATATAACCATAATATAGCTAATAATATGAGTTAGATTGATAATAATAAGAGTAATGAGTATAGTAATTGTCGTTCTATCGATCATATAAGCATAATGTGGCTAATAATATGAGTTAGATTGATAATAATATGAGTAATGAGTATAGTAATTGTCGTTCTATCGATCATATAAGCATAATATGGCTAATAATATGAGTTAGATTGACAATAATAAGAGTAATAAGTATAGCAATTGCCGTTCTGTCGGTCATATAACCATAATATGGCTAATAATATGAGTTAGATTGATAATAATAAGAGTAATCAGCATAGTAATTGTCGTTCTATCGATCATATAAGCATAATGTGGCTAATAATATGAGTTAGATTGATTATGATAAGAGTAATGAGTATAGTAATTGTCTTTTTATCGACCATATAAGCATAATATGGCTAATAATATGAGTTAGATTGATAATAATAAGTGTAATGAGTATAGTAATTGTCGTGCTATCGATCATATAAGCATAATATGGCTAATAATATGAGTTAGATTGATAATAATATGAGTAATGAGTATAGTAATAGTCGTTCTGTCGGTCATATAACCATAATATGGCTAATAATATGAGTTGGATTGATAATAATAAGAGTAATGAGTATAGTGATTATCGTTCTATCGATCATATAAGCATAATGTGGCTAATAATATGAGTTAGATTGATAATAATAAGAGTAATTAGTATAGTAATTGTCGTTCTATCGATCATATAAGCATAATATGGCTAATAATATGATTTAGATTGATAATAGTGAGTGTAATAAGTATAGTAATTGTCGTTATATCGATCATATAAGCATAATATGGCTGATAATATGAGTTAGATTGATAATAACAAGAGTAATAAGTATAGTAATTGTCGTTCTGTCGGTCATATAACCATAATATAGCTAATAATATGAGTTAGATTGATAATAATAAGAGTAATGAGTATAGTAATTGTCGTTCTGTCGATCATATAAGCATAATGTGGCTAATAATATGAGTTAGATTGATAATAATATGAGTAATGAGTATAGTAATTGTCGTTCTATCGATCATATAAGCATAATATGGCTAATAATATGAGTTAGATTGAATATGATAAGAGTAATGAGTATAGTAATTGTCGTTCCATCGATCATATCTGCATAATATGGTTAATAATATGAGTTGGATTGATAATAGTGAGTGTAATAAGTATAGTAATTGTCGTTATATCCATCGTATAAGCATAATATGGCTAATAATATGAGTTAGATTGATAACAATAAGTGTAATGAGTATAGTAATTGTCGTGCTATCGATCATATAGGCATAATATGGCTAATAATATGAGTTAGATTGACAATAATAAGAGTAATAAGTATAGCAATTGTCGTTCTGTTGGTCATATAACCACAATATGGCTAATAATATGAGTTAGATTGATAACAATAAGGGTAATGAGTATAGTAATTGTCGTTTTATCGATCATATAAGCATAATATGGCTAATAATATGAGTTAGATTGATAATAGTGAGTGTAATAAGTATAGTAATTGCCGTTATATCGATCATATAAGCATAATATGGCTCATAATATGAGTTAGATTGATAATAACAAGAGTAATAAGTATAGTAATTGTCGTTCTATCGGTCATATAACCATAATATAGCTAATAATATGAGTTAGATTGATAATAATAAGAGTAATGAGAATAGTAATTGTCGTTCTATCGATCATATAAGCATAATGTGGCTAATAATATGAGTTAGATTGATAATAATATGAGTAATGAGTATAGTAATTGTCGTTCTATCGATCATATAAGCATAATATGGCTAATAATATGAGTTAGATTGAATATGATAAGAGTAATGAGTATTGTAATTGTCGTTCCATCGATCATATCTGCATAATATGGTTAATAATATGAGTTGGATTGATAACAGTGAGTGCAATCAGTATAGTAATTGTCGTTCTATCGATCATATAAGCATAATATGGCTAATAATATGAGTTAGATTGATAATAATAAGAGTAATGAGTATAGTAATTGTCGGACTTTCGATCATATAGGCATAATATGGCTAATAATATGAGTTAGATTGATAATAACAAGAGTAATAAGTATAGTAATTGTCATTCTGTCGGTCATATAACCATAATATAGCTAATAATATGAGTTAGATTGATAATAATAAGAGTAATGAGTATAGTAATTGTCGTTCTATCCATCATATAAGCATAATGTGGCTAATAATATGAGTTAGATTGATAATAATATGAGTAATGAGTATAGTAATTGTCGTTCTATCGATCATATAAGCATAATATGGCTAATAATATGAGTTAGATTGACAATAATAAGAGTAATAAGTATAGCAATTGCCGTTCTGTCGGTCATATAACCATAATATGGCTAATAATATGAGTTAGATTGATAATAATAAGAGTAATCAGTATAGTAATTGTCGTTCTATCGATCATATAAGCATAATGTGGCTAATAATATGAGTTAGATTGATTATGATAAGAGTAATGAGTATAGTAATTGTCTTTTTATCGATCATATAAGCATAATATGGCTAATAATATGAGTTAGATTGATAATAATAAGTGTAATGAGTACAGTAATTGTCGTGCTATCGATCATATAAGCATAATATGGCTAATAATATGAGTTAGATTGATAATAATATGAGTAATGAGTATAGTAATTGTCGTTCTATCGATCATATAAGCACAATATGGCTAATAATATGAGTTAGATTGATAATAACAAGAGTAATAAGTATAGTAATTGTCGTTCTGTCGGTCATATAACCATAATATGGCTAATAATATGAGTTAGATTGATAATAATAAGAGTAATGAGTATAGTAATTGTCGTTCCATCGATCATATCTGCATAATATGGTTAATAATATGAGTTGGATTGATAATAGTGAGTGTAATAAGTATAGTAATTGTCGTTATATCCATCATATAAGCATAATATGGCTAATAATATGAGTTAGATTGATAACAATAAGTGTAAGGAGTATAGAAATTGTCGTGCTATCGATCATATAAGCATAATATGGCTAATAATATGAGTTAGATTGATAACTATATGAGTAATGAGTATAGTAATTGTCGTTCTATCGATCATATAAGCATAATATGGCTAATAATATGAGTTAGATTGATAATAGTGAGTGTAATAATTATAGTAATTGTCGTTCTATCGATCATATAAGCATAATATGGCTAATAATATGAGTTAGATTGATAACAATAAGAGTAATGAGTACAGTAATTGTCGTACTTTCGATCATATAGGCATAATATGGCTAATAATATGAGTTAGATTGATAATAATAAGTGTAATGAGTATAGTAATTGTCGTGCTATCGATCATATAAGCATAATATGGCTAATAATATGAGTTAGATTGATAACTATATGAGTAATGAGTATAGTAATTGTCGTTCTATCGATCATATAAGCATAATATGGCTAATAATATGATTTAGATTGATAATAGTGAGTGTAATAAGTATAGTAATTGTCGTTATATCGATCATATAAGCATAATATGGCTGATAATATGAGTTAGATTGATAATAACAAGAGTAATAAGTATAGTAATAGTTGTTCTGTCGGTCATATAACCATAATATGGCTAATAATATGAGTTGGATTGATAATAATAAGAGTAATGAGTATAGTGATTATCGTTATATCGATCATATAAGCATAATATGGCTAATAATATGAGTTAGATTGATAATAATAAGTGTAATGAGTATAGTAATTGTCGTGCTATCGATCATATAAGCATAATATGGCTAATAATATGAGTTAGATTGATAATAATATGAGTAATGAGTATAGTAATAGTCGTTCTGTCGGTCATATAACCATAATATGGCTAATAATATGAGTTGGATTGATAATAATAAGAGTAATGAGTATAGTGATTATCGTTCTATCGATCATATAAGCATAATGTGGCTAATAATATGAGTTAGATTGATAATAATAAGAGTAATTAGTATAGTAATTGTCGTTCTATCGATCATATAAGCATAATATGGCTAATAATATGATTTAGATTGATAATAGTGAGTGTAATAAGTATAGTAATTGTCGTTATATCGATCATATAAGCATAATATGGCTGATAATATGAGTTAGATTGATAATAACAAGAGTAATAAGTATAGTAATTGTCGTTCTGTCGGTCATATAACCATAATATAGCTAATAATATGAGTTAGATTGATAATAATAAGAGTAATGAGTATAGTAATTGTCGTTCTGTCGATCATATAAGCATAATGTGGCTAATAATATGAGTTAGATTGATAATAATATGAGTAATGAGTATAGTAATTGTCGTTCTATCGATCATATAAGCATAATATGGCTAATAATATGAGTTAGATTGAATATGATAAGAGTAATGAGTATAGTAATTGTCGTTCCATCGATCATATCTGCATAATATGGTTAATAATATGAGTTGGATTGATAATAGTGAGTGTAATAAGTATAGTAATTGTCGTTATATCCATCGTATAAGCATAATATGGCTAATAATATGAGTTAGATTGATAACAATAAGTGTAATGAGTATAGTAATTGTCGTGCTATCGATCATATAGGCATAATATGGCTAATAATATGAGTTAGATTGATAATAACAAGAGTAATAAGTATAGTAATTGTCGTTCTGTCGGTCATATAACCATAATATAGCTAATAATATGAGTTAGATTGATAATAATAAGAGTAATGAGTATAGTAATTGTCGTTCTATCCATCATGTAAGCATAATGTGCCTAATAATATGAGTTAGATTGATAATAATATGAGTAATGAGTATAGTAATTGTCGTTCTATCGATCATATAAGCATAATATGGCTAATAATATGAGTTAGATTGACAATAATAAGAGTAATAAGTATAGCAATTGCCGTTCTGTCGGTCATATAACCATAATATGGCTAATAATATGAGTTAGATTGATAATAATAAGAGTAATCAGTATAGTAATTGTCGTTCTATCGATCATATAAGCATAATGTGGCTAATAATATGAGTTAGATTGATTATGATAAGAGTAATGAGTATAGTAATTGTCTTTTTATCGATCATATAAGCATAATATGGCTAATAATATGAGTTAGATTGATAATAATAAGTGTAATGAGTACAGTAATTGTCGTGCTATCGATCATATAAGCATAATATGGCTAATAATATGAGTTAGATTGATAATAATATGAGTAATGAGTATAGTAATTGTCGTTCTATCGATCATATAAGCATAATATGGCTAATAATATGAGTTAGATTGATAATAACAAGAGTAATAAGTATAGTAATTGTCGTTCTGTCGGTCATATAACCATAATATGGCTAATAATATGAGTTAGATTGATAATAATAAGAGTAATGAGTATAGTAATTGTCGTTCCATCGATCATATCTGCATAATATGGTTAATAATATGAGTTGGATTGATAATAGTGAGTGTAATAAGTATAGTAATTGTCGTTATATCCATCATATAAGCATAATATGGCTAATAATATGAGTTAGATTGATAACAATAAGTGTAAGGAGTATAGAAATTGTCGTGCTATCGATCATATAAGCATAATATGGCTAATAATATGAGTTAGATTGATAACTATATGAGTAATGAGTATAGTAATTGTCGTTCTATCGATCATATAAGCATAATATGGCTAATAATATGAGTTAGATTGATAATAGTGAGTGTAATAATTATAGTAATTGTCGTTCTATCGATCATATAAGCATAATATGGCTAATAATATGAGTTAGATTGATAATAATAAGAGTAATGAGTACAGTAATTGTCGTACTTTCGATCATATAGGCATAATATGGCTAATAATATGAGTTAGATTGATAATAACAAGAGTAATAAGTATAGTAATTGTCGTTCTGTCGGTCATATAACCATAATATAGCTAATAATATGAGTTAGATTGATAATAATAAGAGTAATGAGTATAGTAATTGTCGTTCTATCGATCATATAAGCATAATGTGGCTAATAATATGAGTTAGATTGATAATAATATGAGTAATGAGTATAGTAATTGTCGTTCTATCGATCATATAAGCATAATATGGCTAATAATAAGAGTAATAAGTATAGCAATTGTCGTTCTGTCGGTCATATAACCATAATATGGCTAATAATATGAGTTAGATTGATAATAATAAGAGTAATCAGTATAGTAATTGTCGTTCTATCGATCATATAAGCATAATGTGGCTAATAATATGAGTTAGATTGATAATAATAAGAGTAATGAGTATAGTAATTGTCGTACTTTCGATCATATAGGCATAATATGGCTAATAATATGAGTTAGATTGATAATAACAAGAGTAATAAGTATAGTAATTGTCGTTCTGTCGGTCATATAACCATAATATAGCTAATAATATGAGTTAGATTGATAATAATAAGAGTAATGAGTATAGTAATTGTCGTTCTATCGATCATATAAGCATAATGTGGCTAATAATATGAGTTAGATTGATAATAATATGAGTAATGAGTATAGTAATTGTCGTTCTATCGATCATATAAGCATAATATGGCTAATAATATGAGTTAGATTGACAATAATAAGAGTAATAAGTATAGCAATTGCCGTTCTGTCGGTCATATAACCATGATATGGCTAATAATATGAGTTAGATTGATAATAATAAGAGTAATCAGTATAGTAATTGTCGTTCTATCGATCATATAAGCATAATGTGGCTAATAATATGAGTTAGATTGATTATGATAAGAGTAATGAGTATAGTAATTGTCTTTTTATCGATCATATAAGCATAATATGGCTAATAATATGAGTTAGATTGATAATAATAAGTGTAATGAGTACAGTAATTGTCGTGCTATCGATCATATAAGCATAATATGGCTAATAATATGAGATAGATTGATAATAATATGAGTAATGAGTATAGTAATTGTCGTTCTATCGATCATATAAGCATAATATGGCTAATAATATGAGTTAGATTGATAATAACAAGAGTAATAAGTATAGTAATTGTCGTTCTGTCGGTCATATAACCATAATATGGCTAATAATATGAGTTAGATTGATAATAATAAGAGTAATGAGTATAGTAATTGTCGTTCCATCGATCATATCTGCATAATATGGTTAATAATATGAGTTGGATTGATAATAGTGAGTGTAATAAGTATAGTAATTGTCGTTATATCCATCATATAAGCATAATATGGCTAATAATATGAGTTAGATTGATAACAATAAGTGTAAGGAGTATAGAAATTGTCGTGCTATCGATCATATAAGCATAATATGGCTAATAATATGAGTTAGATTGATAACTATATGAGTAATGAGTATAGTAATTGTCGTTCTATCGATCATATAAGCATAATATGGCTAATAATATGAGTTAGATTGATAATAGTGAGTGTAATAATTATAGTAATTGTCGTTCTATCGATCATATAAGCATAATATGGCTAATAATATGAGTTAGATTGATAACAATAAGAGTAATGAGTACAGTAATTGTCGTACTTTCGATCATATAGGCATAATATGGCTAATAATATGAGTTAGATTGATAATAATAAGTGTAATGAGTATAGTAATTGTCGTGCTATCGATCATATAAGCATAATATGGCTAATAATATGAGTTAGATTGATAATAATATGAGTAATGAGTATAGTAATAGTTGTTCTGTCGGTCATATAACCATAATATGGCTAATAATATGAGTTGGATTGATAATAATAAGAGTAATGAGTATAGTGATTATCGTTCTATCGATCATATAAGCATAATGTGGCTAATAATATGAGTTAGATTGATAATAATAAGAGTAATTAGTATAGTAATTGTCGTTCTATCGATCATATAAGCATAATATGGCTAATAATATGATTTAGATTGATAATAGTGAGTGTAATAAGTATAGTAATTGTCGTTATATCGATCATATAAGCATAATATGGCTGATAATATGAGTTAGATTGATAATAACAAGAGTAATAAGTATAGTAATTGTCGTTCTGTCGGTCATATAACCATAATATAGCTAATAATATGAGTTAGATTGATAATAATAAGAGTAATGAGTATAGTAGTTGTCGTTCTGTCGATCATATAAGCATAATGTGGCTAATAATATGAGTTAGATTGATAATAATATGAGTAATGAGTATAGTAACTGTCGTTCTATCGATCATATAAGCATAATATGGCTAATAATATGAGTTAGATTGAATATGATAAGAGTAATGAGTATAGTAATTGTCGTTCCATCGATCATATCTGCATAATATGGTTAATAATATGAGTTGGATTGATAATAGTGAGTGTAATAAGTATAGTAATTGTCGTTATATCCATCGTATAAGCATAATATGGCTAATAATATGAGTTAGATTGATAACAATAAGTGTAATGAGTATAGTAATTGTCGTGCTATCGATCATATAGGCATAATATGGCTAATAATATGAGTTAGATTGACAATAATAAGAGTAATAAGTATAGCAATTGTCGTTCTGTCGGTCATATAACCACAATATGGCTAATAATATGAGTTAGATTGATAAAAATAAGGGTAATGAGTATAGTAATTGTCGTTTTATCGATCATATAAGCATAATATGGCTAATAATATGAGTTAGATTGATAATAGTGAGTGTAATAAGTACAGTAATTGCCGTTATATCGATCATATAAGCATAATATGGCTAATAATATGAGTTAGATTGATAATAATAAGTGTAATGAGTATAGTAATTGTCGTGCTATCAATCATATAAGCATAATATGGCTAATAATATGAGTTAGATCGATAATAATATGAGTAATGAGTATGGTAATTGTCGTTCTATCGATCATATAAGCATAATATGGCTAATAATATGAGTGAGATTGATAATAACAAGAGTAATAAGTATAGTAATTGTCGTTCTGTCGGTCATATAACCATAATATGGCTAATAATATGAGTTAGATTGATAATAATAAGAGTAATGAGTATAGTAATTGTCGTTCCATCGATCATATCTGCATAATATGGTTAATAATAAGAGTTAGATTGATAATAGTAAGTGTAATAAGTAGAATTATTGTCGTTCTATCGATCATATAAGCATAATATGGCTAATAATATGAGTTAGATTGATAACAATAAGTGTAAGGAGTATAGAAATTGTCGTGCTATCGATCATATAAGCATAATATGGCTAATAATATGAGTTAGATTGATAACTATATGAGTAATGAGTATAGTAATTGTCGTTCTATCGATCATATAAGCATAATATGGCTAATAATATGAGTTAGATTGATAATAGTGAGTGTAATAATTATAGTAATTGTCGTTCTATCGATCATATAAGCATAATATGGCTAATAATATGAGTTAGATTGATAATAATAAGAGTAATGAGTACAGTAATTGTCGTACTTTCGATCATATAGGCATAATATGGCTAATAATATGAGTTAGATTGATAATAACAAGAGTAATAAGTATAGTAATTGTCGTTCTGTCGGTCATATAACCATAATATAGCTAATAATATGAGTTAGATTGATAATAATAAGAGTAATGAGTATAGTAATTGTCGTTCTATCGATCATATAAGCATAATGTGGCTAATAATATGAGTTAGATTGATAATAATATGAGTAATGAGTATAGTAATTGTCGTTCTATCGATCATATAAGCATAATATGGCTAATAATAAGAGTAATAAGTATAGCAATTGTCGTTCTGTCGGTCATATAACCATAATATGGCTAATAATATGAGTTAGATTGATAATAATAAGAGTAATCAGTATAGTAATTGTCGTTCTATCGATCATATAAGCATAATGTGGCTAATAATATGAGTTAGATTGATAATAATAAGAGTAATGAGTATAGTAATTGTCGTACTTTCGATCATATAGGCATAATATGGCTAATAATATGAGTTAGATTGATAATAACAAGAGTAATAAGTATAGTAATTGTCGTTCTGTCGGTCATATAACCATAATATAGCTAATAATATGAGTTAGATTGATAATAATAAGAGTAATGAGTATAGTAATTGTCGTTCTATCGATCATATTAGCATAATGTGGCTAATAATATGAGTTAGATTGATAATAATATGAGTAATGAGTATAGTAATTGTCGTTCTATCGATCATATAAGCATAATATGGCTAATAATATGAGTTAGATTGACAATAATAAGAGTAATAAGTATAGCAATTGCCGTTCTGTCGGTCATATAACCATGATATGGCTAATAATATGAGTTAGATTGATAATAATAAGAGTAATCAGTATAGTAATTGTCGTTCTATCGATCATATAAGCATAATGTGGCTAATAATATGAGTTAGATTGATTATGATAAGAGTAATGAGTATAGTAATTGTCTTTTTATCGATCATATAAGCATAATATGGCTAATAATATGAGTTAGATTGATAATAATAAGTGTAATGAGTACAGTAATTGTCGTGCTATCGATCATATAAGCATAATATGGCTAATAATATGAGTTAGATTGATAATAATATGAGTAATGAGTATAGTAATTGTCGTTCTATCGATCATATAAGCATAATATGGCTAATAATATGAGTTAGATTGATAATAACAAGAGTAATAAGTATAGTAATTGTCGTTCTGTCGGTCATATAACCATAATATGGCTAATAATATGAGTTAGATTGATAATAATAAGAGTAATGAGTATAGTAATTGTCGTTCCATCGATCATATCTGCATAATATGGTTAATAATATGAGTTGGATTGATAATAGTGAGTGTAATAAGTATAGTAATTGTCGTTATATCCATCATATAAGCATAATATGGCTAATAATATGAGTTAGATTGATAACAATAAGTGTAAGGAGTATAGAAATTGTCGTGCTATCGATCATATAAGCATAATATGGCTAATAATATGAGTTAGATTGATAACTATATGAGTAATGAGTATAGTAATTGTCGTTCTATCGATCATATAAGCATAATATGGCTAATAATATGAGTTAGATTGATAATAGTGAGTGTAATAATTATAGTAATTGTCGTTCTATCGATCATATAAGCATAATATGGCTAATAATATGAGTTAGATTGATAACAATAAGAGTAATGAGTACAGTAATTGTCGTACTTTCGATCATATAGGCATAATATGGCTAATAATATGAGTTAGATTGATAATAATAAGTGTAATGAGTATAGTAATTGTCGTGCTATCGATCATATAAGCATAATATGGCTAATAATATGAGTTAGATTGATAATAATATGAGTAATGAGTATAGTAATAGTTGTTCTGTCGGTCATATAACCATAATATGGCTAATAATATGAGTTGGATTGATAATAATAAGAGTAATGAGTATAGTGATTATCGTTCTATCGATCATATAAGCATAATGTGGCTAATAATATGAGTTAGATTGATAATAATAAGAGTAATTAGTATAGTAATTGTCGTTCTATCGATCATATAAGCATAATATGGCTAATAATATGATTTAGATTGATAATAGTGAGTGTAATAAGTATAGTAATTGTCGTTATATCGATCATATAAGCATAATATGGCTGATAATATGAGTTAGATTGATAATAACAAGAGTAATAAGTATAGTAATTGTCGTTCTGTCGGTCATATAACCATAATATAGCTAATAATATGAGTTAGATTGATAATAATAAGAGTAATGAGTATAGTAGTTGTCGTTCTGTCGATCATATAAGCATAATGTGGCTAATAATATGAGTTAGATTGATAATAATATGAGTAATGAGTATAGTAACTGTCGTTCTATCGATCATATAAGCATAATATGGCTAATAATATGAGTTAGATTGAATATGATAAGAGTAATGAGTATAGTAATTGTCGTTCCATCGATCATATCTGCATAATATGGTTAATAATATGAGTTGGATTGATAATAGTGAGTGTAATAAGTATAGTAATTGTCGTTATATCCATCGTATAAGCATAATATGGCTAATAATATGAGTTAGATTGATAACAATAAGTGTAATGAGTATAGTAATTGTCGTGCTATCGATCATATAGGCATAATATGGCTAATAATATGAGTTAGATTGACAATAATAAGAGTAATAAGTATAGCAATTGTCGTTCTGTCGGTCATATAACCACAATATGGCTAATAATATGAGTTAGATTGATAAAAATAAGGGTAATGAGTATAGTAATTGTCGTTTTATCGATCATATAAGCATAATATGGCTAATAATATGAGTTAGATTGATAATAGTGAGTGTAATAAGTACAGTAATTGCCGTTATATCGATCATATAAGCATAATATGGCTAATAATATGAGTTAGATTGATAATAATAAGTGTAATGAGTATAGTAATTGTCGTGCTATCAATCATATAAGCATAATATGGCTAATAATATGAGTTAGATCGATAATAATATGAGTAATGAGTATGGTAATTGTCGTTCTATCGATCATATAAGCATAATATGGCTAATAATATGAGTGAGATTGATAATAACAAGAGTAATAAGTATAGTAATTGTCGTTCTGTCGGTCATATAACCATAATATGGCTAATAATATGAGTTAGATTGATAATAATAAGAGTAATGAGTATAGTAATTGTCGTTCCATCGATCATATCTGCATAATATGGTTAATAATAAGAGTTAGATTGATAATAGTAAGTGTAATAAGTAGAATTATTGTCGTTCTATCGATCATATAAGCATAATATGGCTAATAATATGAGTCAGATTGATAATAATAAGGGTAATGAGTATAGTAATTGTCGTTCTATCGATCATATAAGCATAATGTGGCTAATAATAAGAGTTAGATTGATAATAATATGAGTAATGAGTATAGTAATTGTCGTTCTATCGATCATATAAGCATAATATGGCTAATAATATGAGTTAGATTGATAATAATAAGAGTAATTAGTATAGTAATTGTCGCTCTATCGATCATATAAGCATAATATGGCTAATAATATGATTTAGATTGATAATAGTGAGTGTAATAAGTATAGTAATTGTCGTTATATCGATCATATAAGCATAATATGGCTGATAATATGAGTTAGATTGATAATAACAAGAGTAATAAGTATAGTAATTGTCGTTCTATCGATCATATAAGCATAATATGGCTAATAATATGAGTTAGATTGATAATAATATGAGTAATGAGTATAGTAATTGTCGTTCTATCGATCATATAAGCATAATATGGCTAATAATATGAGTTAGATTGAATATGATAAGAGTAATGAGTATAGTAATTGTCGTTCCATCGATCATATCTGCATAATATGGTTAATAATATGAGTTGGATTGATAATAGTGAGTGTAATAAGTATAGTCATTGTCGTTATATCCATCGTATAAGCATAATATGGCTAATAATATGAGTTAGATTGATAACAATAAGTGTAATGAGTATAGTAATTGTCGTGCTATCGATCATATAGGCATAATATGGCTAATAATATGAGTTAGATTGACAATAATAAGAGTAATAAGTATAGCAATTGTCGTTCTGTCGGTCATATAACCATAATATGACTAATAATATGAGTTAGATTGATAACAATAAGGGTAATGAGTATAGTAATTGTCGTTTTATCGATCATATAAGCATAATATGGTTAATAATATGAGTTGGATTGATAATAGTGAGTGTAATTAGTATAGTAATTGTCGTTATATCCATCATATAAGCATAATATGGCTAATAATATGAGTTAGATTGATAACAATAAGTGTAATGAGTATAGTAATTGTCGTGCTATCGATCATATAAGCATAATATGGCTAATAATATGAGTTAGATTGATAATTATATGAGTAATGAGTATAGTAATTGTCGTTCTATCGATCATATAACCATAATATGGCTAATAATATGAGTTAGATTGATAATAGTGAGTGTAATAATTATAGTAATTGTCGTTCTATCGATCATATAAGCATAATATGGCTAATAATATGAGTTAGATTGACAATAACAAGAGTAATAAGTATAGTAATTGTCGTTCTATCGATCATATAAGCATAATATGGCTAATAATATGAGTTAGATTGATAATAATATGAGTAATGAGTATAGTAATTGTCGTTCTATCGATCATATAAGCATAATATGGCTAATAATATGAGTTAGATTGAATATGATAAGAGTAATGAGTATAGTAATTGTCGTTCCATCGATCATATCTGCATAATATGGTTAATAATATGAGTTGGATTGATAATAGTGAGTGTAATAAGTATAGTCATTGTCGTTATATCCATCGTATAAGCATAATATGGCTAATAATATGAGTTAGATTGATAACAATAAGTGTAATGAGTATAGTAATTGTCGTGCTATCGATCATATAGGCATAACATGGCTAATAATATGAGTTAGATTGACAATAATAAGAGTAATAAGTATAGCAATTGTCGTTCTGTCGGTCATATAACCACAATATGGCTAATAATATGAGTTAGATTGATAAAAATAAGGGTAATGAGTATAGTAATTGTCGTTTTATCGATCATATAAGCATAATATGGCTAATAATATGAGTTAGATTGATAATAGTGAGTGTAATAAGTACAGTAATTGCCGTTATATCGATCATATAAGCATAATATGGCTAATAATATGAGTTAGATTGATAATAATAAGTGTAATGAGTATAGTAATTGTCGTGCTATCAATCATATAAGCATAATATGGCTAATAATATGAGTTAGATCGATAATAATATGAGTAATGAGTATGGTAATTGTCGTTCTATCGATCATATAAGCATAATATGGCTAATAATATGAGTGAGATTGATAATAACAAGAGTAATAAGTATAGTAATTGTCGTTCTGTCGGTCATATAACCATAATATGGCTAATAATATGAGTTAGATTGATAATAATAAGAGTAATGAGTATAGTAATTGTCGTTCCATCGATCATATCTGCATAATATGGTTAATAATAAGAGTTAGATTGATAATAGTAAGTGTAATAAGTAGAATTATTGTCGTTCTATCGATCATATAAGCATAATATGGCTAATAATATGAGTCAGATTGATAATAATAAGTGTAATGAGTATAGTAATTGTCGTTCTATCGATCATATAAGCATAATGTGGCTAATAATAAGAGTTAGATTGATAATAATATGAGTAATGAGTATAGTAATTGTCGTTCTATCGATCATATAAGCATAATATGGCTAATAATATGAGTTAGATTGATAATAATAAGAGTAATTAGTATAGTAATTGTCGCTCTATCGATCATATAAGCATAATATGGCTAATAATATGATTTAGATTGATAATAGTGAGTGTAATAAGTATAGTAATTGTCGTTATATCGATCATATAAGCATAATATGGCTGATAATATGAGTTAGATTGATAATAACAAGAGTAATAAGTATAGTAATTGTCGTTCTATCGATCATATAAGCATAATATGGCTAATAATATGAGTTAGATTGATAATAATATGAGTAATGAGTATAGTAATTGTCGTTCTATCGATCATATAAGCATAATATGGCTAATAATATGAGTTAGATTGAATATGATAAGAGTAATGAGTATAGTAATTGTCGTTCCATCGATCATATCTGCATAATATGGTTAATAATATGAGTTGGATTGATAATAGTGAGTGTAATAAGTATAGTCATTGTCGTTATATCCATCGTATAAGCATAATATGGCTAATAATATGAGTTAGATTGATAACAATAAGTGTAATGAGTATAGTAATTGTCGTGCTATCGATCATATAGGCATAATATGGCTAATAATATGAGTTAGATTGACAATAATAAGAGTAATAAGTATAGCAATTGTCGTTCTGTCGGTCATATAACCATAATATGACTAATAATATGAGTTAGATTGATAACAATAAGGGTAATGAGTATAGTAATTGTCGTTTTATCGATCATATAAGCATAATATGGTTAATAATATGAGTTGGATTGATAATAGTGAGTGTAATTAGTATAGTAATTGTCGTTATATCCATCATATAAGCATAATATGGCTAATAATATGAGTTAGATTGATAACAATAAGTGTAATGAGTATAGTAATTGTCGTGCTATCGATCATATAAGCATAATATGGCTAATAATATGAGTTAGATTGATAATTATATGAGTAATGAGTATAGTAATTGTCGTTCTATCGATCATATAACCATAATATGGCTAATAATATGAGTTAGATTGATAATAGTGAGTGTAATAATTATAGTAATTGTCGTTCTATCGATCATATAAGCATAATATGGCTAATAATATGAGTTAGATTGATAATAACAAGAGTAATAAGTATAGTAATTGTCGTTCTGTCGGTCATATAACCATAATATAGCTAATAATATGAGTTAGATTGATAATAATAAGAGTAATGAGTATAGTAATTGTCGTTCTATCGATCATATAAGCATAATGTGGCTAATAATATGAGTTAGATTGATAATAATATGAGTAGTGAGTATAGTAATTGTCGTTCTATCGATCATATAAGCATAATATGGCTAATAATATGAGTTAGATTGATAATAACAAGAGTAATAAGTATAGTAATTGTCGTTCTGTCGGTCATATAACCATAATATAGCTAATAATATGAGTTAGATTGATAATAATAAGAGTAATGAGTATAGTAATTGTCGTTCTATCGATCATATAAGCATAATGTGGCTAATAATATGAGTTAGATTGATAATAATATGAGTAATGAGTATAGTAATTGTCGTTCTATCGATCATATAAGCATAATATGGCTAATAATATGAGTTAGATTGACAATAATAAGAGTAATAAGTATAGCAATTGTCGTTCTGTCGGTCATATAACCATAATATGGCTAATAATATGAGTTAGATTGATAATAATAAGAGTAATCAGTATAGTAATTGTCGTTCTATCGATCATATAAGCATAATGTGGCTAATAATATGAGTTAGATTGATTATGATAAGAGTAATGAGTATAGTAATTGTCGTTCTATCGATCATATAAGCATAATATGGCTAATAATATGATTTAGATTGATAATAGTGAGTGTAATAAGTATAGTAATTGTCGTTATATCGATCATATAAGCATAATATGGCTGATAATATGAGTTAGATTGATAATAACAAGAGTAATAAGTATAGTAATTGTCGTTCTGTCGGTCATATAACCATAATATAGCTAATAATATGAGTTAGATTGATAATAATAAGAGTAATGAGTATAGTAATTGTCGTTCTATCGATCATATAAGCATAATGTGGCTAATAATATGAGTTAGATTGATAATAATATGAGTAATGAGTATAGTAATTGTCGTTCTATCGATCATATAAGCATAATATGGCTAATAATATGAGTTAGATTGAATATGATAAGAGTAATGAGTATAGTAATTGTCGTTCCATCGATCATATCTGCATAATATGGTTAATAATATGAGTTGGATTGATAATAGTGAGTGTAATAAGTATAGTAATTGTCGTTATATCGATCATATAAGCATAATATGGCTAATAATATGAGTTAGCTTGATAATAATAAGAGTAATGAGTATAGTAATTGTCGTACTTTCGATCATATAGGCATAATATGGCTAATAATATGAGTTAGATTGATAATGATAAGAGTAATGAGTATAGTAATTGTCGTTCTGTCGGTCATATAACCATAATATGGCTAATAATATGAGTTGGATTGATAATAATAAGAGTAATGAGTATAGTAATTATCGTTCTATCGATCATATAAGCATAATGTGGCTAATAATATGAGTTAGATTGATTATGATAAGAGTAATGAGTATAGTAATTGTCGTTCCATCGATCATATCTGCATAATATGGTTAATAATATGAGTTGGATTGATAATAGTGAGTGTAATAAGTATAGTAATTGTCGTTATATCCATCATATAAGCATAATATGGCTAATAATATGAGTTAGATTGATAACAATAAGTGTAATGAGTATAGTAATTGTCGTGCTATCGATCAAATAAGCATAATATGGCTAATAATATGAGTTAGATTGATAATAATATGAGTAATGAGTATAGTAATTGTCGTTCTATCGATCATATAAGCATAATATGGCTAATAATATGAGTTAGATTGATAATAATAAGAGTAATAAGTATAGTAATTGTCGTTCTGTCGGTCATATAACCATACTATGGCTAATAATATGAGTCAGATTGACAATAATAGGAGTAATGAGTATAGTAATTGTCGTTCCATCGATCATATCTGCATAATATGGTTAATAATAAGAGTTAGATTGATAATAGTAAGTGTAATAAGTAGAATTATTGTCGTTCTATCGATCATATAAGCATAATATGGCTAATAATATGAGTCAGATTGATAATAATAAGGGTAATGAGTATAGTAATTGTCGTTCTATCGATCATATAAGCATAATGTGGCTAATAATAAGAGTTAGATTGATAATAATATGAGTAATGAGTATAGTAATTGTCGTTCTATCGATCATATAAGCATAATATGGCTAATAATATGAGTTAGATTGATAATAATAAGACTAATTAGTATAGTAATTGTCGCTCTATCGATCATATAAGCATAATATGGCTAATAATATGATTTAGATTGATAATAGTGAGTGTAATAAGTATAGTAATTGTCGTTATATCGATCATATAAGCATAATATGGCTGATAATATGAGTTAGATTGATAATAACAAGAGTAATAAGTATAGTAATTGTCGTTCTGTCGGTCATATAACCATAATATGGCTAATAATATGAGTTGGATTGATAATAATAAGAGTAATGAGTATAGTGATTATCGTTCTGTCGGTCATATAACCATAATATAGCTAATAATATGAGTTACATTGACAATAATAAGTGTAATAAGTATAGCAATTGTCGTTCTGTCGGTCATATAACCATAATATGACTAATAATATGAGTTAGATTGATAACAATAGGGGTAATGAGTACAGTAATTGTCGTTTTATCGATCATATAAGCATAATATGGTTAATAATATGAGTTAGATTGATAATAATATGAGTAATGAGTATAGTAATTGTCGTTCTATCGATCATATAAGCATAATATGGCTAATAATATGAGTTAGATTGAATATGATAAGAGTAATGAGTATAGTAATTGTCGTTCCATCGATCATATCTGCATAATATGGTTAATAATATGAGTTGGATTGATAATAGTGAGTGTAATAAGTATAGTCATTGTCGTTATATCCATCGTATAAGCATAATATGGCTAATAATATGAGTTAGATTGATAACAATAAGTGTAATGAGTATAGTAATTGTCGTGCTATCGATCATATAGGCATAATATGGCTAATAATATGAGTTAGATTGACAATAATAAGAGTAATAAGTATAGCAATTGTCGTTCTGTCGGTCATATAACCATAATATGACTAATAATATGAGTTAGATTGATAACAATAAGGGTAATGAGTATAGTAATTGTCGTTTTATCGATCATATAAGCATAATATGGTTAATAATATGAGTTGGATTGATAATAGTGAGTGTAATTAGTATAGTAATTGTCGTTATATCCATCATATAAGCATAATATGGCTAATAATATGAGTTAGATTGATAACAATAAGTGTAATGAGTATAGTAATTGTCGTGCTATCGATCATATAAGCATAATATGGCTAATAATATGAGTTAGATTGATAATTATATGAGTAATGAGTATAGTAATTGTCGTTCTATCGATCATATAAGCATAATATGGCTAATAATATGTGTTAGATTGATAATAATAAGAGTAATGAGTACAGTAATTGTCGTACTTTCGATCATATAGGCATAATATGGCTAATAATATGAGTTAGATTGATAATAACAAGAGTAATAAGTATAGTAATTGTCGTTCTGTCGGTCATATAACCATAATATAGCTAATAATATGAGTTAGATTGATAATAATAAGAGTAATGAGTATAGTAATTGTCGTTCTATCGATCATATAAGCATAATGTGGCTAATAATATGAGTTAGATTGATAATAATATGAGTAATGAGTATAGTAATTGTCGTTCTATCGATCATATAAGCATAATATGGCTAATAATATGAGTTAGATTGATAATAACAAGAGTAATAAGTATAGTAATTGTCGTTCTGTCGGTCATATAACCATAATATAGCTAATAATATGAGTTAGATTGATAATAATAAGAGTAATGAGTATAGTAATTGTCGTTCTATCGGTCATATAAGCATAATGTGGCTAATAATATGAGTTAGATTGATAATAATATGAGTAATGAGTATAGTAATTGTCGTTCTATCGATCATATAAGCATAATATGGCTAATAATATGAGTTAGATTGACAATAATAAGAGTAATAAGTATAGCAATTGTCGTTCTGTCGGTCATATAACCATAATATGGCTAATAATATGAGTTAGATTGATAATAATAAGAGTAATCAGTATAGTAATTGTCGTTCTATCGATCATATAAGCATAATGTGGCTAATAATATGAGTTAGATTGATTATGATAAGAGTAATGAGTATAGTAATTGTCGTTCTATCGATCATATAAGCATAATATGGCTAATAATATGATTTCGATTGATAATAGTGAGTGTAATAAGTATAGTAATTGTCGTTATATCGATCATATAAGCATAATATGGCTGATAATATGAGTTATATTGATAATAACAAGAGTAATAAGTATAGTAATTGTCGTTCTGTCGGTCATATAACCATAATATAGCTAATAATATGAGTTAGATTGATAATAATAAGAGTAATGAGTATAGTAATTGTCGTTCTATCGATCATATAAGCATAATGTGGCTAATAATATGAGTTAGATTGATAATAATATGAGTAATGAGTATAGTAATTGTCGTTCTGTCGATCATATAAGCATAATGTGGCTAATAATATGAGTTAGATTGATAATAATATGAGTAATGAGTATAGTAATTGTCGTTCTATCGATCATATAAGCATAATATGGCTAATAATATGAGTTAGATTGAATATGATAAGAGTAATGAGTATAGTAATTGTCGTTCCATCGATCATATCTGCATAATATGGTTAATAATATGAGTTGGATTGATAATAGTGAGTGTAATAAGTATAGTAATTGTCGTTATATCCATCGTATAAGCATAATATGGCTAATAATATGAGTTAGATTGATAACAATAAGTGTAATGAGTATAGTAATTGTCGTGCTATCGATCATATAGGCATAATATGGCTAATAATATGAGTTAGATTGACAATAATAAGAGTAATAAGTATAGCAATTGTCGTTGTGTCGGTCATATAACCACAATATGGCTAATAATATGAGTTAGATTGATAACAATAAGGGTAATGAGTATAGTAATTGTCGTTTTATCGATCATATAAGCATAATATGGCTAATAATATGAGTTAGATTGATAATAGTGAGTGTAATAAGTATAGTAATTGCCGTTATATCGATCATATAAGCATAATATGGCTAATAATATGAGTTAGATTGATAATAATAAGTGTAATGAGTATAGTAATTGTCGTGCTATCGATCATATAAGCATAATATGGCTAATAATATGAGTTAGATCGATAATAATATGAGTAATGAGTATAGTAATTGTCGTTCTATCGATCATATAAGCATAATATGGCTAATAATATGAGTGAGATTGATAATAACAAGAGTAATAAGTATAGTAATTGTCGTTCTGTCGGTCATATAACCACCATATGGCTAATAATATGAGTTAGATTGATAATAATAAGAGTAATGAGTATAGTAATTGTCGTTCCATCGATCATATCTGCATAATATGGTTAATAATAAGAGTTAGATTGATAATAGTAAGTGTAATAAGTAGAATTATTGTCGTTCTATCGATCATATAAGCATAATATGGCTAATAATATGAGTCAGATTGATAATAATAAGGGTGATGAGTATAGTAATTGTCGTTCTATCGATCATATAAGCATAATGTGGCTAATAATAAGAGTTAGATTGATAATAATATGAGTAATGAGTATAGTAATTGTCGTTCTATCGATCATATAAGCATAATATGGCTAATAATATGAGTTAGATTGATAATAATAAGAGTAATTAGTATAGTAATTGTC
>NW_027473446.1:126018-174757 GCF_050947335.1 Megachile rotundata | reverse complement strand
TCTTATTATTGTCAATCTAACTCATATTATTAGCCATATTATGCCTATATGATCGATAGCACGTCAATTACTATACTCATTACACTTATTGTTATCAATCTAACTCATATTATTAGCCATATTATGCCTATACGATGGATATAACGACAATTACTATACTTATTACACTCACTATTATCAATCCAACTCATATTATTAACCATATTATGCAGATATGATCGAAGGAACGACAATTACTATACTCATTACTCTTATCATATTCAATCTAACTCATATTATTAGCCATATTATGCTTATATGATCGATAGAACGACAATTACTATACTCATTACTCTTATTATTATCAATCTAACTCATATTATTAGCTATATTATGGTTATATGACCGACAGAACGACGATTACTATACTTATTACTCTTGTTATTATCAATCTAACTCATATTATCAGCCATATTATGCTTATATGATCGATATAACGACAATTACTATACTTATTACACTCACTATTATAAATCTAAATCATATTATTAGCCATATTATGCTTATATGATCGATAGAACGACAATTACTATACTAATTACTCTTATTATTATCAATCTAACTCATATTATTAGCCACATTATGCTTATATGATCGATAGAACGATAATCACTATACTCATTACTCTTATTATTATCAATCCAACTCATATTATTAGCCATATTATGGTTATATGACCGACAGAACGACTATGACTATACTCATTACTCATATTATTATCAATCTAACTCATATTATTAGCCATATTATGCTTATATGATCGATAGCACGACAATTACTATACTCATTACACTTATTATTATCAATCTAACTCATATTATTAGCCATATTATGCTTATATGATGGATATAACGACAATTACTATACTTATTACACTCACTATTATCAATCCAACTCATATTATTAACCATATTATGCAGATATGATCGATGGAACGACAATTACTATACTCATTACTCTTATCATAATCAATCTAACTCATATTATTAGCCACATTATGCTTATATGATCGATAGAACGACAATTACTATACTGATTACTCTTATTATTATCAATCTAACTCATATTATTAGCCATATTATGGTTATATGACCGACAGAACGACAATTGCTATACTTATTACTCTTATTATTAGCCATATTATGCTTATATGATCGATAGAACGACAATTACTATACTCATTACTCATATTATTATCAATCTAACTCATATTATTAGCCACATTATGCTTATATGATCGATAGAACGACAATTACTCTCCTCATTACTCTTGTTATTATCAATCTAACTCATATTATTAGCTATATTATGGTTATATGACCGACAGAACGACAATTACTATACTTATTACTCTTGTTATTATCAATCTAACTCATATTATTAGCCATATTATGCCTATATGATCGAAAGTACGACAATTACTGTACTCATTACTCTTATTATTATCAATCTAACTCATATTATTAGCCATATTATGCTTACATGATCGATAGAACGACAATTACTATAATTATTACACTCACTATTATCAATCTAACTCATATTATTAGCCATATTATGCTTATATGATCGATAGAACGACAATTACTATACTCATTACTCATATAGTTATCAATCTAACTCATATTATTAGCCATATTATGCTTATATGATCGATAGCACGACAATTTCTATACTCCTTACACTTATTGTTATCAATCTAACTCATATTATTAGCCATATTATGCTTATATGATGGATATAACGACAATTACTATACTTATTACACTCACTATTATCAATCCAACTCATATTATTAACCATATTATGCAGATATGATCGATGGAACGACAATTACTATACTCATTACTCTTATTATTATCAATCTAACTCATATTATTAGCCATATTATGGTTATATGACCGACAGAACGACAATTACTATACTTATTACTCTTGTTATTATCAATCTAACTCATATTATTAGCCATATTATGCTTATATGATCGATAGCACGACAATTACTGTACTCATTACACTTATTATTATCAATCTAACTCATATTATTAGCCATATTATGCTTATATGATCGATAACACGACAATTACTGTACACATTACACTTATTATTATCAATCTAACTCATATTATCAGCCATATTATGCTTATATGATCGATATAACGACAATTACTATACTTATTACACTCACTATTATCAATCTAAATCATATTATTAGCCATATTATGCTTATATGATCGATAGAACGACAATTACTATACTAATTACTCTTATTATTATCAATCTAACTCATATTATTAGCCACATTATGCTTATATGATCGATAGAACGATAATCACTATATTCATTACTCTTATTATTATCAATCCAACTCATATTATTAGCCACATTATGCTTATATGATCGATAGAACGACAATTACTATACTCATTACCCTTATTATTATCAATCTGACTCATATTATTAGCCATATTATGCTTATATGATCGATAGAACGACAATAATTCTACTTATTACACTTACTATTATCAATCTAACTCTTATTATTAACCATATTATGCAGATATGATCGATAGAACGACAATTACTATACTTATTACTCTTATTATTATCAATCTAACTCATATTATTAGCCATATTATGCTTATATGATCGATAGTACGACAATTACTATACTCATTACTCTTATTATTATCAATCTAACTCATATTATTAGCCATATTATGCTTATATGATCGATAGAACGACAATTACTATACTTATTACACTCACTGTTATCAATCCAACTCATATTATTAACCATATTATGCAGATATGATCGATAGTACGACAACTACTGTACTCATTACTCTTATTATTATCAATCTAACTCATATTATTAGCCATATTATGCTTATATGATCGATAGAACGACAATTACTATAATTATTACACTCACTATTATCAATCTAACTCATATTATTAGCCATATTATGCTTATATGATCGATAGAACGACAATTACTATACTCATTACTCATATAGTTATCAATCTAACTCATATTATTAGCCAGATTATGCTTATATGATCGATAGCACGACAATTTCTATACTCCTTACACTTATTGTTATCAATCTAACTCATATTATTAGCCATATTATGCTTATACGATGGATATAACGACAATTACTATACTTATTACACTCACTATTATCAATCCAACTCATATTATTAACCATATTATGCAGATATGATCGATGGAACGACAATTACTATACTCATTACTCTTATCATATTCAATCTAACTCATATTATTAGCCATATTATGCTTATATGATCGATAGAACGACAATTACTATACTCATTACTCATATTATTATCAATCTAACTTATATTATTAGCCACATTATGCTTATATGATCGATAGAACGACAATTACTATACTCATTACTCTTATTATTATCAATCTAACTCATATTATTAGCTATATTATGGTTATATGACCGACAGAACGACAATTACTATACTTATTACTCTTGTTATTATCAATCTAACTCATATTATCAGACATATTATGCTTATATGATCGATATAACGACAATTACTATACTTATTACACTCACTATTATCAATCTAAATCATATTATTAGCCATATTATGCTTATATGATCGATAGAACGACAATTACTATACTAATTACTCTTATTATTATCAATCTAACTCATATTATTAGCCACATTATGCTTATATGATCGATAGAACGATAATCACTATACTCATTACTCTTATTATTATCAATCCAACTCATATTATTAGCCATATTATGGTTATATTACCGACAGAACGACTATTACTATACTCATTACTCATATTATTATCAATCTAACTCATATTATTAGCCATATTATGCTTATATGATCGATAGCACGACAATTACTATACTCATTACACTTATTATTATCAATCTAACTCATATTATTAGCCATATTATGCTTATATGATGGATATAACGACAATTACTATACTTATTACACTCACTATTATCAATCCAACTCATATTATTAACCATATTATGCAGATATGATCGATGGAACGACAATTACTATACTCATTACTCTTATCATAATCAATCTAACTCATATTATTAGCCACATTATGCTTATATGATCGATAGAACGACAATTACTATACTGATTACTCTTATTATTATCAATCTAACTCATATTATTAGCCATATTATGGTTATATGACCGACAGAACGACAATTGCTATACTTATTACTCTTATTATTAGCCATATTATGCTTATATGATCGATAGAACGACAATTACTATACTCATTACTCATATTATTATCAATCTAACTCATATTATTAGCCACATTATGCTTATATGATCGATAGAACGACAATTACTATACTCATTACTCTTATTATTATCAATCTAACTCATATTATTAGCTATATTATGGTGATATGACCGACAGAACGACAATTACTATACTTATTACTCTTGTTATTATCAATCTAACTCATATTATTAGCCATATTATGCCTATATGATCGAAAGTACGACAATTACTGTACTCATTACTCTTATTATTATCAATCTAACTCATATTATTAGCCATATTATGCTTATATGATCGATAGAACGACAATTACTATAATTATTACACTCACTATTATCAATCTAACTCATATTATTAGCCATATTATGCTTATATGATCGATAGAACGACAATTACTATACTCATTACTCATATAGTTATCAATCTAACTCATATTATTAGCCAGATTATGCTTATATGATCGATAGCACGACAATTTCTATACTCCTTACACTTATTGTTATCAATCTAACTCATATTATTAGCCATATTATGCTTATACGATGGATATAACGACAATTACTATACTTATTACACTCACTATTATCAATCCAACTCATATTATTAACCATATTATGCAGATATGATCGATGGAACGACAATTACTATACTCATTACTCTTATCATATTCAATCTAACTCATATTATTAGCCATATTATGCTTATATGATCGATAGAACGACAATTACTATACTCATTACTCATATTATTATCAATCTAACTCATATTATTAGCCACATTATGCTTATATGATCGATAGAACGACAATTACTATACTCATTACTCTTATTATTATCAATCTAACTCATATTATTAGCTATATTATGGTTATATGACCGACAGAACGACAATTACTATACTTATTACTCTTGTTATTATCAATCTAACTCATATTATCAGCCATATTATGCTTATATGATCGATATAACGACAATTACTATACTTATTACACTCACTATTATCAATCTAAATCATATTATTAGCCATATTATGCTTATATGATCGATAGAACGACTATTACTATACTAATTACTCTTATTATTATCAATCTAACTCATATTATTAGCCACATTATGCTTATATGATCGATAGAACGATAATCACTATACTCATTACTCTTATTATTATCAATCCAACTCATATTATTAGCCATATTATGGTTATATGACCGACAGAACGACTATTACTATACTCATTACTCATATTATTATCAATCTAACTCATATTATTAGCCATATTATGCTTATATGATCGATAGCACGACAATTACTATACTCATTACACTTATTATTATCAATCTAACTCATATTATTAGCCATATTATGCTTATATGATGGATATAACGACAATTACTTTACTTATTACACTCACTATTATCAATCCAACTCATATTATTAACCATATTATGCAGATATGATCGATGGAACGACAATTACTATACTCATTACTCTTATCATAATCAATCTAACTCATATTATTAGCCACATTATGCTTATATGATCGATAGAACGACAATTACTATACTGATTACTCTTATTATTATCAATCTAACTCATATTATTAGCCATATTATGGTTATATGACCGACAGAACGACAATTGCTATACTTATTACTCTTATTATTAGCCATATTATGCTTATATGATCGATAGAACGACAATTACTATACTCATTACTCATATTATTATCAATCTAACTCATATTATTAGCCACATTATGCTTATATGATCGATAGAACGACAATTACTATACTCATTACTCTTATTATTATCAATCTAACTCATATTATTAGCTATATTATGGTTATATGACCGACAGAACGACAATTACTATACTTATTACTCTTGTTATTATCAATCTAACTCATATTATTAGCCATATTATGCCTATATGATCGAAAGTACGACAATTACTGTACTCATTACTCTTATTATTATCAATCTAACTCATATTATTAGCCATATTATGCTTATATGATCGATAGAACGACAATTACTATAATTATTACACTCACTATTATCAATCTAACTCATATTATTAGCCATATTATGCTTATATGATCGATAGAACGACAATTACTATACTCATTACTCACATAGTTATCAATCTAACTCATATTATTAGCCATATTATGCTTATATGATCGATAGCACGACAATTTCTATACTCCTTACACTTATTGTTATCAATCTAACTCATATTATTAGCCATATTATGCTTATATGATGGATATAACGACAATTACTATACTTATTACACTCACTATTATCAATCCAACTCATATTATTAACCATATTATGCAGATATGATCGATGGAACGACAATTACTATACTCATTACTCTTATTATTATCAATCTAACTCATATTATTAGCCACATTATGCTTATATGATCGATAGAACGACAATTACTATACTGATTACTCTTATTATTATCAATCTAACTCATATTATTAGCCATATTATGGTTATATGACCGACAGAACGGCAATTGCTATACTTATTACTCTTATTATTGTCAATCTAACTCATATTATTAGCCATATTATGCTTATATGATCGATAGAACGACAATTACTATACTCATTACTCATATTATTATCAATCTAACTCATATTATTAGCCACATTATGCTTATATGATCGATAGAACGACAATTACCATACTCATTACTCTTATTATTATCAATCTAACTCATATTATTAGCTATATTATGGTTATATGACCGACAGAACGACAATTACTATACTTATTACTCTTGTTATTATCAATCTAACTCATATTATTAGCCATATTATGCCTATATGATCGAAAGTACGACAATTACTATACTCATTACTCTTATTATTATCAATCTAACTCATATTATTAGCCATATTATGCTTATATGATCGATAGAACGACAATTACTATACTGATTACACTCACTGTTATCAATCCAACTCATATTATTAACCATATTATGCAGATATGATCGATGGAACGACAATTACAATACTCATTACTCTTATCATATTCAATCTAACTCATATTATTAGCCATATTATGCTTATATGATCGATAGAACGACAATTACTATACTCATTACTCATATTATTATCAATCTAACTCATATTATTAGCCACATTATGCTTATATGATCGACAGAACGACAATTACTATACTCATTACTCTTATTATTATCAATCTAACTCATATTATTAGCTATATTATGGTTATATGACCGACAGAACGACAATTACTATACTTATTACTCTTGTTATTATCAATCTAACTCATATTATCAGCCATATTATGCTTATATGATCGATATAACGACAATTACTATACTTATTACACTCACTATTATCAATCTAAATCATATTATTAGCCATATTATGCTTATATGATCGATAGAACGACAACTACTATACTAATTACTCTTATTATTATCAATCTAACTCATATTATTAGCCACATTATGCTTATATGATCGATAGAACGATAATCACTATACTCATTACTCTTATTATTATCAATCCAACTCATATTATTAGCCATATTATGGTTATACGACCGACAGAACGACTATTACTATACTCATTACTCATATTATTATCAATCTAACTCATATTATTAGCCATATTATGCTTATATGATCGATAGCACGACAATTACTATACTCATTACACTTATTATTATCAATCTAACTCATATTATTAGCCATATTATGCTTATATGATGGATATAACGACAATTACTATACTTATTACACTCACTATTATCAATCCAACTCATATTATTAACCATATTATGCAGATATGATCGATGGAACGACAATTACTATACTCATTACTCTTATCATAATCAATCTAACTCATATTATTAGCCACATTATGCTTATATGATCGATAGAACGACAATTACTATACTGATTACTCTTATTATTATCAATCTAACTCATATTATTAGCCATATTATGGTTACATGACCGACAGAACGACAATTGCTATACTTATTACTCTTATTATTAGCCATATTATGCTTATATGATCGATAGAACGACAATTACTATACTCATTTCTCATATTATTATCAATCTAACTCATATTATTAGCCACATTATGCTTATATGATCGATAGAACGACAATTACTATACTCATTACTCTTATTATTATCAATCTAACTCATATTATTAGCTATATTATGGTTATATGACCGACAGAACGACAATTACTATACTTATTACTCTTGTTATTATCAATCTAACTCATATTATTAGCCATATTATGCCTATATGATCGAAAGTACGACAATTACTATACTCATTACTCTTATTATTATCAATCTAACTCATATTATTAGCCATATTATGCTTATATGATCGATAGAACGACAATTACTATACTGATTACACTCACTGTTATCAATCCAACTCATATTATTAACCATATTATGCAGATATGATCGATGGAACGACAATTACAATACTCATTACTCTTATCATATTCAATCTAACTCATATTATTAGCCATATTATGCTTATATGATCGATAGAACGACAATTACTATACTCATTACTCATATTATTATCAATCTAACTCATATTATTAGCCACATTATGCTTATATGATCGACAGAACGACAATTACTATACTCATTACTCTTGTTATTATCAATCTAACTCATATTATTAGCTATATTATGGTTATATGACCGACAGAACGACAATTTCTATACTTATTACTCTTGTTATTATCAATCTAACTCATATTATCAGCCATATTATGCTTATATGATCGATATAACGACAATTACTATACTTATTACACTCACTATTATCAATCTAAATCATATTATTAGCCATATTATGCTTATATGATCGATAGAACGACAACTACTATACTAATTACTCTTATTATTATCAATCTAACTCATATTATTAGCCACATTATGCTTATATGATCGATAGAACGATAATCACTATACTCATTACTCTTATTATTATCAATCCAACTCATATTATTAGCCATATTATGGTTATATGACCGACAGAACGACTATTACTATACTCATTACTCATATTATTATCAATCTAACTCATATTATTAGCCATATTATGCTTATATGATCGATAGCACGACAATTACTATACTCATTACACTTATTATTATCAATCTAACTCATATTATTAGCCATATTATGCTTATATGATGGATATAACGACAATTACTATACTTATTACACTCACTATTATCAATCCAACTCATATTATTAACCATATTATGCAGATATGATCGATGGAACGACAATTACTATACTCATTACTCTTATCATAATCAATCTAACTCATATTATTAGCCACATTATGCTTATATGATCGATAGAACGACAATTACTATACTGATTACTCTTATTATTATCAATCTAACTCATATTATTAGCCATATTATGGTTATATGACCGACAGAACGACAATTGCTATACTTATTACTCTTATTATTAGCCATATTATGCTTATATGATCGATAGAACGACAATTACTATACTCATTACTCATATTATTATCAATCTAACTCATATTATTAGCCACATTATGCTTATATGATCGATAGAACGACAATTACTATACTCATTACTCTTATTATTATCAATCTAACTCATATTATTAGCTATATTATGGTTATATGACCGACAGAACGACAATTACTATACTTATTACTCTTGTTATTATCAATCTAACTCATATTATTAGCCATATTATGCCTATATGATCGAAAGTACGACAATTACTGTACTCATTACTCTTATTGTTATCAATCTAACTCATATTATTAGCCATATTATGCTTATATGATCGATAGAACGACAATTACTATAATTATTACACTCACTATTATCAATCTAACTCATATTATTAGCCATATTATGCTTATATGATCGATAGAACGACAATTACTATACTCATTACTCATATAGTTATCAATCTAACTCATATTATTAGCCATATTATGCTTATATGATCGATAGCACGACAATTTCTATACTCCTTACACTTATTGTTATCAATCTAACTCATATTATTAGCCATATTATGCTTATATGATGGATATAACGACAATTACTATACTTATTACAACTCACTATTATCAATCCAACTCATATTATTAACCATATTATGCAGATATGATCGATGGAACGACAATAACTATACTCATTACTCTTATTATTATCAATCTAACTCATATTATTAGCCATATTATGGTTATATGACCGACAGAACGACAATTACTATACTTATTACTCTTGTTATTATCAATCTAACTCATATTATTAGCCATATTATGCTTATATGATCGATAGAACGACAATTACTATACTCATTACTCATATTATTATCAATCTAACTCATATTATTAGCCATATTATGCTTATATGATCGATAGCACGACAATTACTGTACTCATTACACTTATTATTATCAATCTAACTCATATTATTAGCCATATTATGCTTATATGATCGATAAAAAGACAATTACTATACTCATTACTCTTATCATAATCAATCTAACTCATATTATTAGCCACATTATGCTTATATGATCGATAGAACGACAATTACTATACTGATTACTCTTATTATTATCAATCTAACTCATATTATTAGCCATATTATGGTTATATGACCGACAGAACGGCAATTGCTATACTTATTACTCTTATTATTGTCAATCTAACTCATATTATTAGCCATATTATGCTTATATGATCGATAGAACGACAATTACTATACTCATTACTCATATTATTATCAATCTAACTCATATTATTAGCCACATTATGCTTATATGATCGATAGAACGACAATTACTATACTCATTACTCTTATTATTATCAATCTAACTCATATTATTAGCTATATTATGGTTATATGACCGACAGAACGACAATTACTATACTTATTACTCTTGTTATTATCAATCTAACTCATATTATTAGCCATATTATGCCTATATGATCGAAAGTACGACAATTACTATACTCATTACGCTTATTATTATCAATCTAACTCATATTATTAGCCATATTATGCTTATATGATCGATAGAACGACAATTACTATACTGATTACACTCACTGTTATCAATCCAACTCATATTATTAACCATATTATGCAGATATGATCGATGGAACGACAATTACAATACTCATTACTCTTATCATATTCAATCTAACTCATATTATTAGCCATATTATGCTTATATGATCGATAGAACGACAATTACTATACTCATTACTCATATTATTATCAATCTAACTCATATTATTAGCCACATTATGCTTATATGATCGATAGAACGACAATTACTATACTCATTACTCTTATTATTATCAATCTAACTCATATTATTAGCTATATTATGGTTATATGACCGACAGAACGACAATTACTATACTTATTACTCTTGTTATTATCAATCTAACTCATATTATCAGCCATATTATGCTTATATGATCGATAGAACGACAATTACTATACTCATTACTCATATTATTATCAATCTAACTCATATTATTAGCCACATTATGCTTATATGATCGATAGAACGACAATTACTATACTCATTACTCTTATTATTATCAATCTAACTCATATTATTAGCTATATTATGGTGATATGACCGACAGAACGACAATTACTATACTTATTACTCTTGTTATTATCAATCTAACTCATATTATTAGCCATATTATGCCTATATGATCGAAAGTACGACAATTACTGTACTCATTACTCTTATTATTATCAATCTAACTCATATTATTAGCCATATTATGCTTATATGATCGATAGAACGACAATTACTATAATTATTACACTCACTATTATCAATCTAACTCATATTATTAGCCATATTATGCTTATATGATCGATAGAACGACAATTACTATACTCATTACTCATATAGTTATCAATCTAACTCATATTATTAGCCAGATTATGCTTATATGATCGATAGCACGACAATTTCTATACTCCTTACACTTATTGTTATCAATCTAACTCATATTATTAGCCATATTATGCTTATACGATGGATATAACGACAATTACTATACTTATTACACTCACTATTATCAATCCAACTCATATTATTAACCATATTATGCAGATATGATCGATGGAACGACAATTACTATACTCATTACTCTTATCATATTCAATCTAACTCATATTATTAGCCATATTATGCTTATATGATCGATAGAACGACAATTACTATACTCATTACTCATATTATTATCAATCTAACTCATATTATTAGCCACATTATGCTTATATGATCGATAGAACGACAATTACTATACTCATTACTCTTATTATTATCAATCTAACTCATATTATTAGCTATATTATGGTTATATGACCGACAGAACGACAATTACTATACTTATTACTCTTGTTATTATCAATCTAACTCATATTATCAGCCATATTATGCTTATATGATCGATATAACGACAGTTACTATACTTATTACACTCACTATTATCAATCTAAATCATATTATTAGCCATATTATGCTTATATGATCGATAGAACGACTATTACTATACTAATTACTCTTATTATTATCAATCTAACTCATATTATTAGCCACATTATGCTTATATGATCGATAGAACGATAATCACTATACTCATTACTCTTATTATTATCAATCCAACTCATATTATTAGCCATATTATGGTTATATGACCGACAGAACGACTATTACTATACTCATTACTCACATTATTATCAATCTAACTCATATTATTAGCCATATTATGCTTATATGATCGATAGCACGACAATTACTATACTCATTACACTTATTATTATCAATCTAACTCATATTATTAGCCATATTATGCTTATATGATGGATATAACGACAATTACTTTACTTATTACACTCACTATTATCAATCCAACTCATATTATTAACCATATTATGCAGATATGATCGATGGAACGACAATTACTATACTCATTACTCTTATCATAATCAATCTAACTCATATTATTAGCCACATTATGCTTATATGATCGATAGAACGACAATTACTATACTGATTACTCTTATTATTATCAATCTAACTCATATTATTAGCCATATTATGGTTATATGACCGACAGAACGACAATTGCTATACTTATTACTCTTATTATTAGCCATATTATGCTTATATGATCGATAGAACGACAATTACTATACTCATTACTCATATTATTATCAATCTAACTCATATTATTAGCCACATTATGCTTATATGATCGATAGAACGACAATTACTATACTCATTACTCTTATTATTATCAATCTAACTCATATTATTAGCTATATTATGGTTATATGACCGACAGAACGACAATTACTATACTTATTACTCTTGTTATTATCAATCTAACTCATATTATTAGCCATATTATGCCTATATGATCGAAAGTACGACAATTACTGTACTCATTACTCTTATTATTATCAATCTAACTCATATTATTAGCCATATTATGCTTATATGATCGATAGAACGACAATTACTATAATTATTACACTCACTATTATCAATCTAACTCATATTATTAGCCATATTATGCTTATATGATCGATAGAACGACAATTACTATACTCATTACTCACATAGTTATCAATCTAACTCATATTATTAGCCATATTATGCTTATATGATCGATAGCACGACAATTTCTATACTCCTTACACTTATTGTTATCAATCTAACTCATATTATTAGCCATATTATGCTTATATGATGGATATAACGACAATTACTATACTTATTACACTCACTATTATCAATCCAACTCATATTATTAACCATATTATGCAGATATGATCGATGGAACGACAATTACTATACTCATTACTCTTATTATTATCAATCTAACTCATATTATTAGCCACATTATGCTTATATGATCGATAGAACGACAATTACTATACTGATTACTCTTATTATTATCAATCTAACTCATATTATTAGCCATATTATGGTTATATGACCGACAGAACGGCAATTGCTATACTTATTACTCTTATTATTGTCAATCTAACTCATATTATTAGCCATATTATGCTTATATGATCGATAGAACGACAATTACTATACTCATTACTCATATTATTATCAATCTAACTCATATTATTAGCCACATTATGCTTATATGATCGATAGAACGACAATTACTATACTCATTACTCTTATTATTATCAATCTAACTCATATTATTAGCTATATTATGGTTATATGACCGACAGAACGACAATTACTATACTTATTACTCTTGTTATTATCAATCTAACTCATATTATTAGCCATATTATGCCTATATGATCGAAAGTACGACAATTACTATACTCATTACTCTTATTATTATCAATCTAACTCATATTATTAGCCATATTATGCTTATATGATCGATAGAACGACAATTACTATACTGATTACACTCACTGTTATCAATCCAACTCATATTATTAACCATATTATGCAGATATGATCGATGGAACGACAATTACAATACTCATTACTCTTATCATATTCAATCTAACTCATATTATTAGCCATATTATGCTTATATGATCGATAGAACGACAATTACTATACTCATTACTCATATTATTATCAATCTAACTCATATTATTAGCCACATTATGCTTATATGATCGACAGAACGACAATTACTATACTCATTACTCTTATTATTATCAATCTAACTCATATTATTAGCTATATTATGGTTATATGACCGACAGAACGACTATTACTATACTCATTACTCATATTATTATCAATCTAACTCATATTATTAGCCATATTATGCTTATATGATCGATAGCACGACAATTACTATACTCATTACACTTATTATTATCAATCTAACTCATATTATTAGCCATATTATGCTTATATGATGGATATAACGACAATTACTATACTTATTACACTCACTATTATCAATCCAACTCATATTATTAACCATATTATGCAGATATGATCGATGGAACGACAATTACTATACTCATTACTCTTATCATAATCAATCTAACTCATATTATTAGCCACATTATGCTTATATGATCGATAGAACGACAATTACTATACTGATTACTCTTATTATTATCAATCTAACTCATATTATTAGCCATATTATGGTTATATGACCGACAGAACGACAATTGCTATACTTATTACTCTTATTATTAGCCATATTATGCTTATATGATCGATAGAACGACAATTACTATACTCATTACTCATATTATTATCAATCTAACTCATATTATTAGCCATATTATGGTTATATGACCGACAGAACGACTATTACTATACTCATTACTCATATTATTATCAATCTAACTCATATTATTAGCCATATTATGCTTATATGATCGATAGCACGACAATTACTATACTCATTACACTCACTATTATCAATCTAAATCATATTATTAGCCATATTATGCTTATATGATCGATAGAACGACTATTACTATACTAATTACTCTTATTATTATCAATCTAACTCATATTATTAGCCACATTATGCTTATATGATCGATAGAACGATAATCACTATACTCATTACTCTTATTATTATCAATCCAACTCATATTATTAGCCATATTATGGTTATATGACCGACAGAACGACTATTACTATACTCATTACTCACATTATTATCAATCTAACTCATATTATTAGCCATATTATGCTTATATGATCGATAGCACGACAATTACTATACTCATTACACTTATTATTATCAATCTAACTCATATTATTAGCCATATTATGCTTATATGATGGATATAACGACAATTACTTTACTTATTACACTCACTATTATCAATCCAACTCATATTATTAACCATATTATGCAGATATGATCGATGGAACGACAATTACTATACTCATTACTCTTATCATAATCAATCTAACTCATATTATTAGCCACATTATGCTTATATGATCGATAGAACGACAATTACTATACTGATTACTCTTATTATTATCAATCTAACTCATATTATTAGCCATATTATGGTTATATGACCGACAGAACGACAATTGCTATACTTATTACTCTTATTATTAGCCATATTATGCTTATATGATCGATAGAACGACAATTACTATACTCATTACTCATATTATTATCAATCTAACTCATATTATTAGCCACATTATGCTTATATGATCGATAGAACGACAATTACTATACTCATTACTCTTATTATTATCAATCTAACTCATATTATTAGCTATATTATGGTTATATGACCGACAGAACGACAATTACTATACTTATTACTCTTGTTATTATCAATCTAACTCATATTATTAGCCATATTATGCCTATATGATCGAAAGTACGACAATTACTGTACTCATTACTCTTATTATTATCAATCTAACTCATATTATTAGCCATATTATGCTTATATGATCGATAGAACGACAATTACTATAATTATTACACTCACTATTATCAATCTAACTCATATTATTAGCCATATTATGCTTATATGATCGATAGAACGACAATTACTATACTCATTACTCACATAGTTATCAATCTAACTCATATTATTAGCCATATTATGCTTATATGATCGATAGCACGACAATTTCTATACTCCTTACACTTATTGTTATCAATCTAACTCATATTATTAGCCATATTATGCTTATATGATGGATATAACGACAATTACTATACTTATTACACTCACTATTATCAATCCAACTCATATTATTAACCATATTATGCAGATATGATCGATGGAACGACAATTACTATACTCATTACTCTTATTATTATCAATCTAACTCATATTATTAGCCACATTATGCTTATATGATCGATAGAACGACAATTACTATACTGATTACTCTTATTATTATCAATCTAACTCATATTATTAGCCATATTATGGTTATATGACCGACAGAACGGCAATTGCTATACTTATTACTCTTATTATTGTCAATCTAACTCATATTATTAGCCATATTATGCTTATATGATCGATAGAACGACAATTACTATACTCATTACTCATATTATTATCAATCTAACTCATATTATTAGCCACATTATGCTTATATGATCGATAGAACGACAATTACTATACTCATTACTCTTATTATTATCAATCTAACTCATATTATTAGCTATATTATGGTTATATGACCGACAGAACGACAATTACTATACTTATTACTCTTGTTATTATCAATCTAACTCATATTATTAGCCATATTATGCCTATATGATCGAAAGTACGACAATTACTATACTCATTACTCTTATTATTATCAATCTAACTCATATTATTAGCCATATTATGCTTATATGATCGATAGAACGACAATTACTATACTGATTACACTCACTGTTATCAATCCAACTCATATTATTAACCATATTATGCAGATATGATCGATGGAACGACAATTACAATACTCATTACTCTTATCATATTCAATCTAACTCATATTATTAGCCATATTATGCTTATATGATCGATAGAACGACAATTACTATACTCATTACTCATATTATTATCAATCTAACTCATATTATTAGCCACATTATGCTTATATGATCGACAGAACGACAATTACTATACTCATTACTCTTATTATTATCAATCTAACTCATATTATTAGCTATATTATGGTTATATGACCGACAGAACGACAATTACTATACTTATTACTCTTGTTATTATCAATCTAACTCATATTATCAGCCATATTATGCTTATATGATCGATATAACGACAATTACTATACTTATTACACTCACTATTATCAATCTAAATCATATTATTAGCCATATTATGCTTATATGATCGATAGAACGACAACTACTATACTAATTACTCTTATTATTATCAATCTAACTCATATTATTAGCCACATTATGCTTATATGATCGATAGAACGATAATCACTATACTCATTACTCTTATTATTATCAATCCAACTCATATTATTAGCCATATTATGGTTATATGACCGACAGAACGACTATTACTATACTCATTACTCATATTATTATCAATCTAACTCATATTATTAGCCATATTATGCTTATATGATCGATAGCACGACAATTACTATACTCATTACACTTATTATTATCAATCTAACTCATATTATTAGCCATATTATGCTTATATGATGGATATAACGACAATTACTATACTTATTACACTCACTATTATCAATCCAACTCATATTATTAACCATATTATGCAGATATGATCGATGGAACGACAATTACTATACTCATTACTCTTATCATAATCAATCTAACTCATATTATTAGCCACATTATGCTTATATGATCGATAGAACGACAATTACTATACTGATTACTCTTATTATTATCAATCTAACTCATATTATTAGCCATATTATGGTTATATGACCGACAGAACGACAATTGCTATACTTATTACTCTTATTATTAGCCATATTATGCTTATATGATCGATAGAACGACAATTACTATACTCATTACTCATATTATTATCAATCTAACTCATATTATTAGCCATATTATGGTTATATGACCGACAGAACGACTATTACTATACTCATTACTCATATTATTATCAATCTAACTCATATTATTAGCCATATTATGCTTATATGATCGATAGCACGACAATTACTATACTCATTACACTTATTATTATCAATCTAACTCATATTATTAGCCATATTATGCTTATATGATGGATATAACGACAATTACTTTACTTATTACACTCACTATTATCAATCCAACTCATATTATTAACCATATTATGCAGATATGATCGATGGAACGACAATTACTATACTCATTACTCTTATCATAATCAATCTAACTCATATTATTAGCCACATTATGCTTATATGATCGATAGAACGACAATTACTATACTGATTACTCTTATTATTATCAATCTAACTCATATTATTAGCCATATTATGGTTATATGACCGACAGAACGACAATTGCTATACTTATTACTCTTATTATTAGCCATATTATGCTTATATGATCGATAGAACGACAATTACTATACTCATTACTCATATTATTATCAATCTAACTCATATTATTAGCCACATTATGCTTATATGATCGATAGAACGACAATTACTATACTCATTACTCTTATTATTATCAATCTAACTCATATTATTAGCCTCATTATGCTTATATGATCGATAGAACGATAATCACTATACTCATTACTCTTATTATTATCAATCCAACTCATATTATTAGCCATATTATGGTTATATGACCGACAGAACGACTATTACTATACTCATTACTCATATTATTATCAATCTAACTCATATTATTAGCCATATTATGCTTATATGATCGATAGCACGACAATTACTATACTCATTACACTTATTATTATCAATCTAACTCATATTATTAGCCATATTATGCTTATATGATGGATATAACGACAATTACTTTACTTATTACACTCACTATTATCAATCCAACTCATATTATTAACCATATTATGCAGATATGATCGATGGAACGACAATTACTATACTCATTACTCTTATCATAATCAATCTAACTCATATTATTAGCCACATTATGCTTATATGATCGATAGAACGACAATTACTATACTCATTACTCTTATTATTATCAATCTAACTCATATTATTAGCTATATTATGGTTATATGACCGACAGAACGACAATTACTATACTTATTACTCTTGTTATTATCAATCTAACTCATATTATTAGCCATATTATGCCTATATGATCGAAAGTACGACAATTACTATACTCATTACTCTTATTATTATCAATCTAACTCATATTATTAGCCATATTATGCTTATATGATCGATAGAACGACAATTACTATACTGATTACACTCACTGTTATCAATCCAACTCATATTATTAACCATATTATGCAGATATGATCGATGGAACGACAATTACAATACTCATTACTCTTATCATATTCAATCTAACTCATATTATTAGCCATATTATGCTTATATGATCGATAGAACGACAATTACTATACTCATTACTCATATTATTATCAATCTAACTCATATTATTAGCCACATTATGCTTATATGATCGACAGAACGACAATTACTATACTCATTACTCTTATTATTATCAATCTAACTCATATTATTAGCTATATTATGGTTATATGACCGACAGAACGACAATTACTATACTTATTACTCTTGTTATTATCAATCTAACTCATATTATCAGCCATATTATGCTTATATGATCGATATAACGACAATTACTATACTTATTACACTCACTATTATCAATCTAAATCATATTATTAGCCATATTATGCTTATATGATCGATAGAACGACAACTACTATACTAATTACTCTTATTATTATCAATCTAACTCATATTATTAGCCACATTATGCTTATATGATCGATAGAACGATAATCACTATACTCATTACTCTTATTATTATCAATCCAACTCATATTATTAGCCATATTATGGTTATATGACCGACAGAACGACTATTACTATACTCATTACTCATATTATTATCAATCTAACTCATATTATTAGCCATATTATGCTTATATGATCGATAGCACGACAATTACTATACTCATTACACTTATTATTATCAATCTAACTCATATTATTAGCCATATTATGCTTATATGATGGATATAACGACAATTACTATACTTATTACACTCACTATTATCAATCCAACTCATATTATTAACCATATTATGCAGATATGATCGATGGAACGACAATTACTATACTCATTACTCTTATCATAATCAATCTAACTCATATTATTAGCCACATTATGCTTATATGATCGATAGAACGACAATTACTATACTGATTACTCTTATTATTATCAATCTAACTCATATTATTAGCCATATTATGGTTATATGACCGACAGAACGACAATTGCTATACTTATTACTCTTATTATTAGCCATATTATGCTTATATGATCGATAGAACGACAATTACTATACTCATTACTCATATTATTATCAATCTAACTCATATTATTAGCCATATTATGGTTATATGACCGACAGAACGACTATTACTATACTCATTACTCATATTATTATCAATCTAACTCATATTATTAGCCATATTATGCTTATATGATCGATAGCACGACAATTACTATACTCATTACACTTATTATTATCAATCTAACTCATATTATTAGCCATATTATGCTTATATGATGGATATAACGACAATTACTTTACTTATTACACTCACTATTATCAATCCAACTCATATTATTAACCATATTATGCAGATATGATCGATGGAACGACAATTACTATACTCATTACTCTTATCATAATCAATCTAACTCATATTATTAGCCACATTATGCTTATATGATCGATAGAACGACAATTACTATACTGATTACTCTTATTATTATCAATCTAACTCATATTATTAGCCATATTATGGTTATATGACCGACAGAACGACAATTGCTATACTTATTACTCTTATTATTAGCCATATTATGCTTATATGATCGATAGAACGACAATTACTATACTCATTACTCATATTATTATCAATCTAACTCATATTATTAGCCACATTATGCTTATATGATCGATAGAACGACAATTACTATACTCATTACTCTTATTATTATCAATCTAACTCATATTATTAGCCACATTATGCTTATATGATCGATAGAACGATAATCACTATACTCATTACTCTTATTATTATCAATCCAACTCATATTATTAGCCATATTATGGTTATATGACCGACAGAACGACTATTACTATACTCATTACTCATATTATTATCAATCTAACTCATATTATTAGCCATATTATGCTTATGTGATCGATAGCACGACAATTACTATACTCATTACACTTATTATTATCAATCTAACTCATATTATTAGCCATATTATGCTTATATGATGGATATAACGACAATTACTTTACTTATTACACTCACTATTATCAATCCAACTCATATTATTAACCATATTATGCAGATATGATCGATGGAACGACAATTACTATACTCATTACTCTTATCATAATCAATCTAACTCATATTATTAGCCACATTATGCTTATATGATCGATAGAACGACAATTACTATACTGATTACTCTTATTATTATCAATCTAACTCATATTATTAGCCATATTATGGTTATATGACCGACAGAACGACAATTGCTATACTTATTACTCTTATTATTAGCCATATTATGCTTATATGATCGATAGAACGACAATTACTATACTCATTACTCATATTATTATCAATCTAACTCATATTATTAGCCACATTATGCTTATATGATCGATAGAACGACAATTACTATACTCATTACTCTTATTATTATCAATCTAACTCATATTATTAGCTATATTATGGTTATATGACCGACAGAACGACAATTACTATACTTATTACTCTTGTTATTATCAATCTAACTCATATTATTAGCCATATTATGCCTATATGATCGAAAGTACGACAATTACTGTACTCATTACTCTTATTATTATCAATCTAACTCATATTATTAGCCATATTATGCTTATATGATCGATAGAACGACAATTACTATACTCATTACTCATATTATTATCAATCTAACTCATATTATCAGCCATATTATGCTTATATGATCGATATAACGACAATTACTATACTTATTACACTCACTATTATCAATCTAAATCATATTATTAGCCATATTATGCTTATATGATCGATAGAACGACTATTACTATACTAATTACTCTTATTATTATCAATCTAACTCATATTATTAGCCACATTATGCTTATATGATCGATAGAACGATAATCACTATACTCATTACTCTTATTATTATCAATCCAACTCATATTATTAGCCATATTATGGTTATATGACCGACAGAACGACTATTACTATACTCATTACTCATATTATTATCAATCTAACTCATATTATTAGCCATATTATGCTTATATGATCGATAGCACGACAATTACTATACTCATTACACTTATTATTATCAATCTAACTCATATTATTAGCCATATTATGCTTATATGATGGATATAACGACAATTACTTTACTTATTACACTCACTATTATCAATCCAACTCATATTATTAACCATATTATGCAGATATGATCGATGGAACGACAATTACTATACTCATTACTCTTATCATAATCAATCTAACTCATATTATTAGCCACATTATGCTTATATGATCGATAGAACGACAATTACTATACTGATTACTCTTATTATTATCAATCTAACTCATATTATTAGCCATATTATGGTTATATGACCGACAGAACGACAATTGCTATACTTATTACTCTTATTATTAGCCATATTATGCTTATATGATCGATAGAACGACAATTACTATACTCATTACTCATATTATTATCAATCTAACTCATATTATTAGCCACATTATGCTTATATGATCGATAGAACGACAATTACTATACTCATTACTCTTATTATTATCAATCTAACTCATATTATTAGCTATATTATGGTTATATGACCGACAGAACGACAATTACTATACTTATTACTCTTGTTATTATCAATCTAACTCATATTATTAGCCATATTATGCCTATATGATCGAAAGTACGACAATTACTGTATTCATTACTCTTATTATTATCAATCTAACTCATATTATTAGCCATATTATGCTTATATGATCGATAGAACGACAATTACTATAATTATTACACTCACTATTATCAATCTAACTCATATTATTAGCCATATTATGCTTATATGATCGATAGAACGACAATTACTATACTCATTACTCACATAGTTATCAATCTAACTCATATTATTAGCCATATTATGCTTATATGATCGATAGCACGACAATTTCTATACTCCTTACACTTATTGTTATCAATCTAACTCATATTATTAGCCATATTATGCTTATATGATGGATATAACGACAATTACTATACTTATTACACTCACTATTATCAATCCAACTCATATTATTAACCATATTATGCAGATATGATCGATGGAACGACAATTACTATACTCATTACTCTTATTATTATCAATCTAACTCATATTATTAGCCACATTATGCTTATATGATCGATAGAACGACAATTACTATACTGATTACTCTTATTATTATCAATCTAACTCATATTATTAGCCATATTATGGTTATATGACCGACAGAACGGCAATTGCTATACTTATTACTCTTATTATTGTCAATCTAACTCATATTATTAGCCATATTATGCTTATATGATCGATAGAACGACAATTACTATACTCATTACTCATATTATTATCAATCTAACTCATATTATTAGCCACATTATGCTTATATGATCGATAGAACGACAATTACTATACTCATTACTCTTATTATTATCAATCTAACTCATATTATTAGCTATATTATGGTTATATGACCGACAGAACGACAATTACTATACTTATTACTCTTGTTATTATCAATCTAACTCATATTATTAGCCATATTATGCCTATATGATCGAAAGTACGACAATTACTATACTCATTACTCTTATTATTATCAATCTAACTCATATTATTAGCCATATTATGCTTATATGATCGATAGAACGACAATTACTATACTGATTACACTCACTGTTATCAATCCAACTCATATTATTAACCATATTATGCAGATATGATCGATGGAACGACAATTACAATACTCATTACTCTTATCATATTCAATCTAACTCATATTATTAGCCATATTATGCTTATATGATCGATAGAACGACAATTACTATACTCATTACTCATATTATTATCAATCTAACTCATATTATTAGCCACATTATGCTTATATGATCGACAGAACGACAATTACTATACTCATTACTCTTATTATTATCAATCTAACTCATATTATTAGCTATATTATGGTTATATGACCGACAGAACGACAATTACTATACTTATTACTCTTGTTATTATCAATCTAACTCATATTATCAGCCATATTATGCTTATATGATCGATATAACGACAATTACTATACTTATTACACTCACTATTATCAATCTAAATCATATTATTAGCCATATTATGCTTATATGATCGATAGAACGACAACTACTATACTAATTACTCTTATTATTATCAATCTAACTCATATTATTAGCCACATTATGCTTATATGATCGATAGAACGATAATCACTATACTCATTACTCTTATTATTATCAATCCAACTCATATTATTAGCCATATTATGGTTATATGACCGACAGAACGACTATTACTATACTCATTACTCATATTATTATCAATCTAACTCATATTATTAGCCATATTATGCTTATATGATCGATAGCACGACAATTACTATACTCATTACACTTATTATTATCAATCTAACTCATATTATTAGCCATATTATGCTTATATGATGGATATAACGACAATTACTATACTTATTACACTCACTATTATCAATCCAACTCATATTATTAACCATATTATGCAGATATGATCGATGGAACGACAATTACTATACTCATTACTCTTATCATAATCAATCTAACTCATATTATTAGCCACATTATGCTTATATGATCGATGGAACGACAATTACTATACTGATTACTCTTATTATTATCAATCTAACTCATATTATTAGCCATATTATGGTTACATGACCGACAGAACGACAATTGCTATACTTATTACTCTTATTATTAGCCATATTATGCTTATATGATCGATAGAACGACAATTACTATACTCATTTCTCATATTATTATCAATCTAACTCATATTATTAGCCACATTATGCTTATATGATCGATAGAACGACAATTACTATACTCATTACTCTTATTATTATCAATCTAACTCATATTATTAGCTATATTATGGTTATATGACCGACAGAACGACAATTACTATACTTATTACTCTTGTTATTATCAATCTAACTCATATTATTAGCCATATTATGCCTATATGATCGAAAGTACGACAATTACTATACTCATTACTCTTATTATTATCAATCTAACTCATATTATTAGCCATATTATGCTTATATGATCGATAGAACGACAATTACTATACTGATTACACTCACTGTTATCAATCCAACTCATATTATTAACCATATTATGCAGATATGATCGATGGAACGACAATTACAATACTCATTACTCATATTATTATCAATCTAACTCATATTATTAGCCACATTATGCTTATATGATCGATAGAACGACAATTACTATACTCATTACTCTTATTATTATCAATCTAACTCATATTATTAGCTATATTATGGTTATATGACCGACAGAACGACAATTACTATACTTATTACTCTTGTTATTATCAATCTAACTCATATTATTAGCCATATTATGCCTATATGATCGAAAGTACGACAATTACTATACTCATTACTCTTATTATTATCAATCTAACTCATATTATTAGCCATATTATGCTTATATGATCGATAGAACGACAATTACTATACTGATTACACTCACTGTTATCAATCCAACTCATATTATTAACCATATTATGCAGATATGATCGATGGAACGACAATTACAATACTCATTACTCTTATCATATTCAATCTAACTCATATTATTAGCCATATTATGCTTATATGATCGATAGAACGACAATTACTATACTCATTACTCATATTATTATCAATCTAACTCATATTATTAGCCACATTATGCTTATATGATCGATAGAACGACAATTACTATACTCATTACTCTTATTATTATCAATCTAACTCATATTATTAGCTATATTATGGTTATATGACCGACAGAACGACAATTACTATACTTATTACTCTTGTTATTATCAATCTAACTCATATTATCAGCCATATTATGCTTATATGATCGATATAACGACAATTACTATACTTATTACACTCACTATTATCAATCTAAATCATATTATTAGCCATATTATGCTTATATGATCGATAGAACGACAATTACTATACTAATTACTCTTATTATTATCAATCTAACTCATATTATTAGCCACATTATGCTTATATGATCGATAGAACGACAATTACTATACTCATTACTCTTATTATTATCAATCTAACTCATATTATTAGCTATATTATGGTTATATGACCGACAGAACGACAATTACTATACTTATTACTCTTGTTATTATCAATCTAACTCATATTATTAGCCATATTATGCCTATATGATCGAAAGTACGACAATTACTGTATTCATTACTCTTATTATTATCAATCTAACTCATATTATTAGCCATATTATGCTTATATGATCGATAGAACGACAATTACTATAATTATTACACTCACTATTATCAATCTAACTCATATTATTAGCCATATATGCTTATATGATCGATAGAACGACAATTACTATACTCATTACTCACATAGTTATCAATCTAACTCATATTATTAGCCATATTATGCTTATATGATCGATAGCACGACAATTTCTATACTCCTTACACTTATTGTTATCAATCTAACTCATATTATTAGCCATATTATGCTTATATGATGGATATAACGACAATTACTATACTTATTACACTCACTATTATCAATCCAACTCATATTATTAACCATATTATGCAGATATGATCGATGGAACGACAATTACTATACTCATTACTCTTATTATTATCAATCTAACTCATATTATTAAGCCACATTATGCTTATATGATCGATAGAACGACAATTACTATACTGTTAACTCTTATTATTATCAATCTAACTCATATTATTAGCCATATTATGCTTATATGATCGATAGAACGACAATTACTATACTCATTACTCATATTATTATCAATCTAACTCATATTATTAGCCACATTATGCTTATATGATCGATAGAACGACAATTACTATACTCATTACTCTTATTATTATCAATCTAACTCATATTATTAGCTATATTATGGTTATATGACCGACAGAACGACAATTACTATACTTATTACTCTTGTTATTATCAATCTAAACTCATATTATTAGCCATATATGCCTATATGATCGAAAGTACGACAATTACTATACTCATTACTCTTATTATTATCAATCTAACTCATATTATTAGCCATATTATGCTATATGATCGATAGAACGACAATTACTATACTGATTACACTCACTGTTATCAATCCAACTCATATTATTAACCATATTATGCCAGATATGATCGATGGAACGACAATTACAATACTCATTACTCTTATCATATTCAATCTAACTCATATTATTAGCCATATTATGCTTATATGATCGATAGAACGACAATTACTATACTCATTACTCATATTATTATCAATCTAACTCATATTATTAGCCACATTATGCTATATGATCGACGAGAACGACAATTACCATACTCATTACTCTTATTATTATCAATCTAACTCATATTATTAGCTATATTATGGTTATATGACCGACAGAACGACAATTACTATACTTATTACTCTTGTTATTATCAATCTAACTCATATTATTAGCCACATTATGCTTATATGATCGATAGAACGACAATTACTATACTCATTACTCTTATTATTATCAATCTAACTCATATTATTAGCTATATTATGGTTATATGACCGACAGAACGACAATTACTATACTTATTACTCTTGTTATTATCAATCTAACTCATATTATTAGCCATATTATGCCTATATGATCGAAAGTACGACAATTACTATACTCATTACTCTTATTATTATCAATCTAACTCATATTATTAGCCATATTATGCTTATATGATCGATAGAACGACAATTACTATACTGATTACACTCACTGTATATCAATCCAACTCATATTATTAACCATATTATGCAGATATGATCGATGGAACGACAATTACAATACTCACTACTCTTATCATATTCAATCTAACTCATATTATTAGCCATATTATGCTTATATGATCGATAGAACGACAATTACTATACTCATTACTCATATTATTATCAATCTAACTCATATTATTAGCCACATTATGCTTATATGATCGACAGAACGACAATTACTCTACTCATTACTCTTATTATTATCAATCTAACTCATATTATTAGCTATATTATGGTTATATGACCGACAGAACGACAATTACTATACTTATTACTCTTGTTATTATCAATCTAACTCATATTATCAGCCATATTATGCTTATATGATCGATATAACGACAATTACTATACTTATTACACTCACTATTATCAATCTAAATCATATTATTAGCCATATTATGCTTATATGATCGATAGAACGACAACTACTATACTAATTACTCTTATTATTATCAATCTAACTCATATTATTAGCCACATTATGCTTATATGATCGATAGAACGATAATCACTATACTCATTACTCTTATTATTATCAATCCAACTCATATTATTAGCCATATTATGGTTATATGACCGACAGAACGACTATTACTATACTCATTACTCATATTATTATCAATCTACTCATATTATTAGCCATATTATGCTTATATGATCGATAGCACGACAATTACTATACTCATTACACTTATTATTATCAATCTAACTCATATTATTAGCCATATTATGCTTATATGATGGATATAACGACAATTACTATACTTATTACTCTTGTTATTATCAATCTAACTCATATTATTAGCCATATTATGCCTATATGATCGAAAGTACGACAATTACTATACTCATTACTCTTATTATTATCAATCTAACTCATATTATTAGCCATATTATGCTTATATGATCGATAGAACGACAATTACTATACTGATTACACTCACTGTTATCAATCCAACTCATATTATTAACCATATTATGCAGATATGATCGATGGAACGACAATTACAATACTCATTACTCATATTATTATCAATCTAACTCATATTATTAGCCACATTATGCTTATATGATCGATAGAACGACAATTACTATACTCATTACTCTTATTATTATCAATCTAACTCATATTATTAGCTATATTATGGTTATATGACCGACAGAACGACAATTACTATACTTATTACTCTTGTTATTATCAATCTAACTCATATTATTAGCCATATTATGCCTATATGATCGAAAGTACGACAATTACTATACTCATTACTCTTATTATTATCAATCTAACTCATATTATTAGCCATATTATGCTTATATGATCGATAGAACGACAATTACTATACTGATTACACTCACTGTTATCAATCCAACTCATATTATTAACCATATTATGCAGATATGATCGATGGAACGACAATTACAATACTCATTACTCTTATCATATTCAATCTAACTCATATTATTAGCCATATTATGCTTATATGATCGATAGAACGACAATTACTATACTCATTACTCATATTATTATCAATCTAACTCATATTATTAGCCACATTATGCTTATATGATCGATAGAACGACAATTACTATACTCATTACTCTTATTATTATCAATCTAACTCATATTATTAGCTATATTATGGTTATATGACCGACAGAACGACAATTACTATACTTATTACTCTTGTTATTATCAATCTAACTCATATTATCAGCCATATTATGCTTATATGATCGATATAACGACAATTACTATACTTATTACACTCACTATTATCAATCTAAATCATATTATTAGCCATATTATGCTTATATGATCGATAGAACGACAATTACTATACTAATTACTCTTATTATTATCAATCTAACTCATATTATTAGCCACATTATGCTTATATGATCGATAGAACGATAATCACTATATTCATTACTCTTATTATTATCAATCCAACTCATATTATTAGCCACATTATGCTTATATGATCGATAGAACGACAATTACTATACTCATTACCCTTATTATTATCAATCTGACTCATATTATTAGCCATATTATGCTTATATGATCGATAGAACGACAATAATTCTACTTATTACACTTACTATTATCAATCTAACTCTTATTATTAACCATATTATGCAGATATGATCGATAGAACGACAATTACTATACTTATTACTCTTATTATTATCAATCTAACTCATATTATTAGCCATATTATGCTTATATGATCGATAGCACGACAATTACTATACTCATTACACTTATTATTATCAATCTAACTCATATTATTAGCCATATTATGCTTATATGATGGATATAACGACAATTACTATAATTATTACACTCACTATTATCAATCTAACTCATATTATTAGCCATATTATGCTTATATGATCGATAGAACGACAATTACTATACTCATTACTCATATAGTTATCAATCTAACTCATATTATTAGCCATATTATGCTTATATGATAGATAGCACGACAATTTCTATACTCCTTACACTTATTGTTATCAATCTAACTCATATTATTAGCCATATTATGCTTATATGATGGATATAACGACAATTACTATACTTATTACACTCACTATTATCAATCCAACTCATATTATTAACCATATTATGCAGATATGATCGATGGAACGACAATTACTATACTCATTACTCTTATTATTATCAATCTAACTCATATTATTAGCCATATTATGGTTATATGACCGACAGAACGACAATTACTATACTTATTACTCTTGTTATTATCAATCTAACTCATATTATTAGCCACATTATGCTTATATGATCGACAGAACGACAATTACTATACTCATTACTCTTATTATTATCAATCTAACTCATATTATTAGCTATATTATGGTTATATGACCGACAGAACGACAATTACTATACTTATTACTCTTGTTATTATCAATCTAACTCATATTATTAGCCATATTATGCTTATATGATCGATAACACGACAATTACTGTACTCATTACACTTATTATTATCAATCTAACTCATATTATTAGCCATATTATGCTTATATGATCGATAAAAAGACAATTACTATACTCATTACTCTTATCATAATCAATCTAACTCATATTATTAGCCATATTATGCTTATATGATCGATAGAACGACAATTACTATACTGATTACTCTTATTATTATCAATCTAACTCATATTATTAGCCATATTATGGTTATATGACCGACAGAACGGCAATTGCTATACTTATTACTCTTATTATTGTCAATCTAACTCATATTATTAGCCATATTATGCTTATATGATCGATAGAACGACAATTACTATACTCATTACTCATATTATTATCAATCTAACTCATATTATTAGCCACATTATGCTTATATGATCGATAGAACGACAATTACTATACTCATTACTCTTATTATTATCAATCTAACTCATATTATTAGCTATATTATGGTTATATGACCGACAGAACGACAATTACTATACTTATTACTCTTGTTATTATCAATCTAACTCATATTATCAGCCATATTATGCTTATATGATCGATATAACGACAATTACTATACTTATTACACTCACTATTATCAATCTAAATCATATTATTAGCCATATTATGCTTATATGATCGATAGAACGACAATTACTATACTAATTACTCTTATTATTATCAATCTAACTCATATTATTAGCCACATTATGCTTATATGATCGATAGAACGATAATCACTATATTCATTACTCTTATTATTATCAATCCAACTCATATTATTAGCCACATTATGCTTATATGATCGATAGAACGACAATTACTATACTCATTACCCTTATTATTATCAATCTGACTCATATTATTAGCCATATTATGCTTATATGATCGATAGAACGACAATAATTCTACTTATTACACTTACTATTATCAATCTAACTCTTATTATTAACCATATTATGCAGATATGATCGATAGAACGACAATTACTATACTTATTACTGTTATTATTATCAATCTAACTCATATTATTAGCCATATTATGCTTATATGATCGATAGTACGACAATTACTATACTCATTACTCTTATTATTATCAATCTAACTCATATTATTAGCCATATTATGCTTATATGATCGATAGAACGACAATTACTATACTTATTACACTCACTGTTATCAATCCAACTCATATTATTAACCATATTATGCAGATATGATCGATAGTACGACAATTACTATACTCATTACTCTTATTGTTATCAATCTAACTCATATTATTAACCATGTTATGCTTATATGATCGATAGAACGACAATTACTGTACTTATTACACTCACTATTATCAATCTAACTCATATTATTAGCCACATTATGCTAATATGATCGATAGCACGACAATTACTATACTCATTACACTTATTGTTATCAATCTAACTCATATTATTAGCCATATTATACTTATATGATGGATATAACGACAATTACTATACTTATTACACTCACTATTATCAATCCAACTCATATTATTAACCATATTATGCAGATATGATCGATGGAACGATAATCACTATATTCATTACTCTTATTATTATCAATCCAACTCATATTACTAGCCATATTATGCTTATATGATCGATAGAACGACAATTACTATACTCATTACCCTTATTATTATCAATCTGACTCATATTATTAGCCATATTATGCTTATATGATCGATAGAACGACAATAATTCTACTTATTACACTTACTATTATCAATCTAACTCTTATTATTAACCATATTATGCAGATATGATCGATAGAACGACAATTACTATACTTATTACTCTTATTATTATCAATCTAACTCATATTATTAGCCATATTATGCTTATATGATCGATAGAACGACAATTACTATACTCATTACTCATATTATTATCAATCTAACTCATATTATTAGCCATATTATGCTTATATGATCGATAGCACGACAATTACTATACTCATTACACTTATTGTTATCAATCCAACTCATATTATTAACCATATTATGCAGATATGATCGATGGAACGACAATTACAATACTCATTACTCTTATCATATTCAATCTAACTCATATTATTAGCCATATTATGCTTATATGATCGATAGAACGACAATTACTATACTCATTACTCATATTATTATCAATCTAACTCATATTATTAGCCACATTATGCTTATATGATCGATAGAACGACAATTACTATACTCATTACTCTTATTATTATCAATCTAACTCATATTATTAGCTATATTATGGTTATATGACCGACAGAACGACAATTACTATACTTATTACTCTTGTTATTATCAATCTAACTCATATTATCAGCCATATTATGCTTATATGATCGATATAACGACAATTACTATACTTATTACACTCACTATTATCAATCTAAATCATATTATTAGCCATATTATGCTTATATGATCGATAGAACGACAATTACTATACTAATTACTCTTATTATTATCAATCTAACTCATATTATTAGCCACATTATGCTTATATGATCGATAGAACGATAATCACTATATTCATTACTCTTATTATTATCAATCCAACTCATATTATTAGCCACATTATGCTTATATGATCGATAGAACGACAATTACTATACTCATTACCCTTATTATTATCAATCTGACTCATATTATTAGCCATATTATGCTTATATGATCGATAGAACGACAATAATTCTACTTATTACACTTACTATTATCAATCTAACTCTTATTATTAACCATATTATGCAGATATGATCGATAGAACGACAATTACTATACTTATTACTGTTATTATTATCAATCTAACTCATATTATTAGCCATATTATGCTTATATGATCGATAGTACGACAATTACTATACTCATTACTCTTATTATTATCAATCTAACTCATATTATTAGCCATATTATGCTTATATGATCGATAGAACGACAATTACTATACTTATTACACTCACTGTTATCAATCCAACTCATATTATTAACCATATTATGCAGATATGATCGATAGTACGACAATTACTATACTCATTACTCTTATTGTTATCAATCTAACTCATATTATTAACCATGTTATGCTTATATGATCGATAGAACGACAATTACTGTACTTATTACACTCACTATTATCAATCTAACTCATATTATTAGCCACATTATGCTAATATGATCGATAGCACGACAATTACTATACTCATTACACTTATTGTTATCAATCTAACTCATATTATTAGCCATATTATACTTATATGATGGATATAACGACAATTACTATACTTATTACACTCACTATTATCAATCCAACTCATATTATTAACCATATTATGCAGATATGATCGATGGAACGACAATTACTATACTCATTACTCTTATTATTATCAATCTAACTCATATTATTAGCCATATTATGGTTATATGACCGACAGAACGACAATTACTATACTTATTACTCTTGTTATTATCAATCTAACTCATATTATTAGCCATATTATGCTTATATGATCGATAGCACGACAATTACTATACTCATTACACTTATTATTATCAATCTAACTCATATTATTAGCCATATTATGCTTATATGATCGATATAACGGCAATTACTATACTTATTACACTCACTATTATCAATCTAACTCATATTATTAGCCATATTATGCTTATATGATCGATAAAACGACAATTACTATACTCATTACCCTTATTGTTATCAATCTAACTCATATTATTAGCCATATTGTGGTTATATGACCGACAGAACGACAATTGCTATACTTATTACTCTTATTATTGTCAATCTAACTCATATTATTAGCCATATTATGCCTATATGATCGATAGCACGTCAATTACTATACTCATTACACTTATTGTTATCAATCTAACTCATATTATTAGCCATATTATGCTTATACGATGGATATAACGACAATTACTATACTTATTACACTCACTATTATCAATCCAACTCATATTATTAACCATATTATGCAGATATGATCGATGGAACGACAATTACTATACTCATTACTCTTATCATATTCAATCTAACTCATATTATTAGCCATATTATGCTTATATGATCGATAGAACGACAATTACTATACTCATTACTCATATTATTATCAATCTAACTCATATTATTAGCCACATTATGCTTATATGATCGACAGAACGACAATTACTATACTCATTACTCTTATTATTATCAATCTAACTCATATTATTAGCTATATTATGGTTATATGACCGACAGAACGACAATTACTATACTTATTACTCTTGTTATTATCAATCTAACTCATATTATCAGCCATATTATGCTTATATGATCGATATAACGACAATTACTATACTTATTACACTCACTATTATAAATCTAAATCATATTATTAGCCATATTATGCTTATATGATCGATAGAACGACAATTACTATACTAATTACTCTTATTATTATCAATCTAACTCATATTATTAGCCACATTATGCTTATATGATCGATAGAACGATAATCACTATACTCATTACTCTTATTATTATCAATCCAACTCATATTATTAGCCATATTATGGTTATATGACCGACAGAACGACAATTACTATACTTATTACTCTTGTTATTATCAATCTAACTCATATTATTAGCCATATTATGCCTATATGATCGAAAGTACGACAATTACTGTACTCATTACTCTTATTATTATCAATCTAACTCATATTATTAGCCATATTATGCTTATATGATCGATAGAACGACAATTACTATAATTATTACACTCACTATTATCAATCTAACTCATATTATTAGCCATATTATGCTTATATGATCGATAGAACGACAATTACTATACTAATTACTCTTATTATTATCAATCTAACTCATATTATTAGCCACATTATGCTTATATGATCGATAGAACGATAATCACTATATTCATTACTCTTATTATTATCAATCCAACTCATATTATTAGCCACATTATGCTTATATGATCGATAGAACGACAATTACTATACTCATTACCCTTATTATTATCAATCTGACTCATATTATTAGCCATATTATGCTTATATGATCGATAGAACGACAATAATTCTACTTATTACACTTACTATTATCAATCTAACTCTTATTATTAACCATATTATGCAGATATGATCGATAGAACGACAATTACTATACTTATTACTGTTATTATTATCAATCTAACTCATATTATTAGCCATATTATGCTTATATGATCGATAGTACGACAATTACTATACTCATTACTCTTATTATTATCAATCTAACTCATATTATTAGCCATATTATGCTTATATGATCGATAGAACGACAATTACTATACTTATTACACTCACTGTTATCAATCCAACTCATATTATTAACCATATTATGCAGATATGATCGATAGTACGACAATTACTATACTCATTACTCTTATTGTTATCAATCTAACTCATATTATTAACCATGTTATGCTTATATGATCGATAGAACGACAATTACTGTACTTATTACACTCACTATTATCAATCTAACTCATATTATTAGCCACATTATGCTAATATGATCGATAGCACGACAATTACTATACTCATTACACTTATTGTTATCAATCTAACTCATATTATTAGCCATATTATACTTATATGATGGATATAACGACAATTACTATACTTATTACACTCACTATTATCAATCCAACTCATATTATTAACCATATTATGCAGATATGATCGATGGAACGATAATCACTATATTCATTACTCTTATTATTATCAATCCAACTCATATTACTAGCCATATTATGCTTATATGATCGATAGAACGACAATTACTATACTCATTACCCTTATTATTATCAATCTGACTCATATTATTAGCCATATTATGCTTATATGATCGATAGAACGACAATAATTCTACTTATTACACTTACTATTATCAATCTAACTCTTATTATTAACCATATTATGCAGATATGATCGATAGAACGACAATTACTATACTTATTACTCTTATTATTATCAATCTAACTCATATTATTAGCCATATTATGCTTATATGATCGATAGAACGACAATTACTATACTCATTACTCATATTATTATCAATCTAACTCATATTATTAGCCATATTATGCTTATATGATCGATAGCACGACAATTACTATACTCATTACACTTATTGTTATCAATCCAACTCATATTATTAACCATATTATGCAGATATGATCGATGGAACGACAATTACAATACTCATTACTCTTATCATATTCAATCTAACTCATATTATTAGCCATATTATGCTTATATGATCGATAGAACGACAATTACTATACTCATTACTCATATTATTATCAATCTAACTCATATTATTAGCCACATTATGCTTATATGATCGATAGAACGACAATTACTATACTCATTACTCTTATTATTATCAATCTAACTCATATTATTAGCTATATTATGGTTATATGACCGACAGAACGACAATTACTATACTTATTACTCTTGTTATTATCAATCTAACTCATATTATCAGCCATATTATGCTTATATGATCGATATAACGACAATTACTATACTTATTACACTCACTATTATCAATCTAAATCATATTATTAGCCATATTATGCTTATATGATCGATAGAACGACAATTACTATACTAATTACTCTTATTATTATCAATCTAACTCATATTATTAGCCACATTATGCTTATATGATCGATAGAACGATAATCACTATATTCATTACTCTTATTATTATCAATCCAACTCATATTATTAGCCACATTATGCTTATATGATCGATAGAACGACAATTACTATACTCATTACCCTTATTATTATCAATCTGACTCATATTATTAGCCATATTATGCTTATATGATCGATAGAACGACAATAATTCTACTTATTACACTTACTATTATCAATCTAACTCTTATTATTAACCATATTATGCAGATATGATCGATAGAACGACAATTACTATACTTATTACTGTTATTATTATCAATCTAACTCATATTATTAGCCATATTATGCTTATATGATCGATAGTACGACAATTACTATACTCATTACTCTTATTATTATCAATCTAACTCATATTATTAGCCATATTATGCTTATATGATCGATAGAACGACAATTACTATACTTATTACACTCACTGTTATCAATCCAACTCATATTATTAACCATATTATGCAGATATGATCGATAGTACGACAATTACTATACTCATTACTCTTATTGTTATCAATCTAACTCATATTATTAACCATGTTATGCTTATATGATCGATAGAACGACAATTACTGTACTTATTACACTCACTATTATCAATCTAACTCATATTATTAGCCACATTATGCTAATATGATCGATAGCACGACAATTACTATACTCATTACACTTATTGTTATCAATCTAACTCATATTATTAGCCATATTATACTTATATGATGGATATAACGACAATTACTATACTTATTACACTCACTATTATCAATCCAACTCATATTATTAACCATATTATGCAGATATGATCGATGGAACGACAATTACTATACTCATTACTCTTATTATTATCAATCTAACTCATATTATTAGCCATATTATGGTTATATGACCGACAGAACGACAATTACTATACTTATTACTCTTGTTATTATCAATCTAACTCATATTATTAGCCATATTATGCTTATATGATCGATAGCACGACAATTACTATACTCATTACACTTATTATTATCAATCTAACTCATATTATTAGCCATATTATGCTTATATGATCGATATAACGGCAATTACTATACTTATTACACTCACTATTATCAATCTAACTCATATTATTAGCCATATTATGCTTATATGATCGATAAAACGACAATTACTATACTCATTACCCTTATTGTTATCAATCTAACTCATATTATTAGCCATATTGTGGTTATATGACCGACAGAACGACAATTGCTATACTTATTACTCTTATTATTGTCAATCTAACTCATATTATTAGCCATATTATGCCTATATGATCGATAGCACGTCAATTACTATACTCATTACACTTATTGTTATCAATCTAACTCATATTATTAGCCATATTATGCTTATACGATGGATATAACGACAATTACTATACTTATTACACTCACTATTATCAATCCAACTCATATTATTAACCATATTATGCAGATATGATCGATGGAACGACAATTACTATACTCATTACTCTTATCATATTCAATCTAACTCATATTATTAGCCATATTATGCTTATATGATCGATAGAACGACAATTACTATACTCATTACTCATATTATTATCAATCTAACTCATATTATTAGCCACATTATGCTTATATGATCGACAGAACGACAATTACTATACTCATTACTCTTATTATTATCAATCTAACTCATATTATTAGCTATATTATGGTTATATGACCGACAGAACGACAATTACTATACTTATTACTCTTGTTATTATCAATCTAACTCATATTATCAGCCATATTATGCTTATATGATCGATATAACGACAATTACTATACTTATTACACTCACTATTATAAATCTAAATCATATTATTAGCCATATTATGCTTATATGATCGATAGAACGACAATTACTATACTAATTACTCTTATTATTATCAATCTAACTCATATTATTAGCCACATTATGCTTATATGATCGATAGAACGATAATCACTATACTCATTACTCTTATTATTATCAATCCAACTCATATTATTAGCCATATTATGGTTATATGACCGACAGAACGACAATTACTATACTTATTACTCTTGTTATTATCAATCTAACTCATATTATTAGCCATATTATGCCTATATGATCGAAAGTACGACAATTACTGTACTCATTACTCTTATTATTATCAATCTAACTCATATTATTAGCCATATTATGCTTATATGATCGATAGAACGACAATTACTATAATTATTACACTCACTATTATCAATCTAACTCATATTATTAGCCATATTATGCTTATATGATCGATAGAACGACAATTACTATACTCATTACTCATATAGTTATCAATCTAACTCATATTATTAGCCATATTGTGCTTATATGATCGATAGCACGACAATTTCTATACTCTTTACACTTATTGTTATCAATCTAACTCATATTATTAGCCATATTATGCTTATATGATGGATATAACGACAATTACTATACTTATTACACTCACTATTATCAATCCAACTCATATTATTAACCATATTATGCAGATATGATCGATGGAACGACAATTACTATACTCATTACTCTTATTATTATCAATCTAACTCATATTATTAGCCATATTATGGTTATATGACCGACAGAACGACAATTACTATACTTATTACTCTTGTTATTATCAATCTAACTCATATTATTAGCCATATTATGCTTATATGATCGATAGCACGACAATTACTGTACTCATTACACTTATTATTATCAATCTAACTCATATTATTAGCCATATTATGCTTATATGATCGATAACACGACAATTACTGTACTCATTACACTTATTATTATCAATCTAACTCATATTATTAGCCATATTATGCTTATATGATCGATAAAAAGACAATTACTATACTCATTACTCTTATCATAATCAATCTAACTCATATTATTAGCCACATTATGCTTATATGATCGATAGAACGACAATTACTATACTGATTACTCTTATTATTATCAAGCTAACTCATATTATTAGCCATATTATGGTTATATGACCGACAGAACGACAATTACTATACTTATTACTCTTGTTATTATCAATCTAACTCATATTATTAGCCATATTATGGTTATATGACCGACAGAACGACAATTACTATACTTATTACTCTTGTTATTATCAATCTAACTCATATTATTAGCCATATTATGCCTATATGATCGAAAGTACGACAATTACTATATTCATTACTCTTATTATTATCAATCTAACTCATATTATTAGCCATATTATGCTTATATGATCGATAGAACGACAATTACTATACTGATTACACTCACTGTTATCAATCCAACTCATATTATTAACCATATTATGCCGATATGATCGATGGAACGACAATTACAATACTCATTACTCTTATCATATTCAATCTAACTCATATTATTAGCCATATTATGCTTATATGATCGATAGAACGACAATTACTATACTCATTACTCATATTATTATCAATCTAACTCATATTATTAGCCACATTATGCTTATATGATCGATAGAACGACAATTACTATACTCATTACTCTTATTATTATCAATCTAACTCATATTATTAGCTATATTATGGTTATATGACCGACAGAACGACAATTACTATACTTATTACTCTTGTTATTATCAATCTAACTGATATTATCAGCCGTATTATGCTTATATGATCGATATAACGACAATTACTATACTTATTACACTCACTATTATCAATCTAAATCATATTATTAGCCATATTATGCTTATATGATCGATAGAACGACAATTACTATACTAATTACTCTTATTATTATCAATCTAACTCATATTATTAGCCACATTATGCTTATATGATCGATAGAACGATAATCACTATATTCATTACTCTTATTATTATCAATCCAACTCATATTATTAGCCATATTATGCTTATATGATCGATAGAACGACAATTACTATACTCATTACCCTTATTATTATCAATCTGACTCATATTATTAGCCATATTATGCTTATATGATCGATAGAACGACAATAATTCTACTTATTACACTTACTATTATCAATCTAACTCTTATTATTAACCATATTATGCAGATATGATCGATAGAACGACAATTACTATACTTATTACTCTTATTATTATCAATCTAACTCATATTATTAGCCATATTATGCTTATATGATCGATAGAACGACAATTACTATACTCATTACTCATATTATTATCAATCTAACTCATATTATTAGCCATATTATGCTTATATGATCGATAGCACGACAATTACTATACTCATTACACTTATTGTTATCAATCTAACTCATATTATTAGCCATATTATACTTATATGATGGATATAACGACAATTACTATACTTATTACACTCACTATTATCAATCCAACTCATATTATTAACCATATTATGCAGATATGATCGATGGAACGACAATTACTATACTCATTACTCTTATTATTATCAATCTAACTCATATTATTAGCCATATTATGGTTATATGACCGACAGAACGACAATTACTATACTTATTACTCTTGTTATTATCAATCTAACTCATATTATTAGCCATATTATGCTTATATGATCGATAGCACGACAATTACTATACTCATTACACTTATTATTATCAATCTAACTCATATTATTAGCCATATTATGCTTATATGATCGATATAACGACAATTACTGTACATATTACACTCACTATTATCAATCTAACTCATATTATTAGCCATATTATGCTTATATGATCGACAAACCGACAATTACTATACTCATTACCCTTATTATTATCAATCTAACTCATATTATTAGCCATATTATGATATTATGATCGATAGAACGACAATTACTATACCTATTACACTTACTATTATCAATCTAACTCTTATTATTAACCATATTATGCTTATATGATCGATAGTACGACAATTACTATACTCATTACTCTTATTATTATCAATCTAACTCATATTATTAGCCATATTATGCTTATATGATCGATAGAACGACAATTACTATACTTATTACACTCACTGTTATCAATCCAACTCATATTATTAACCATATTATGCAGATATGATCGATAGTACGACAATTACTATACTCATTACTCTTATTGTTATCAATCTAACTCATATTATTAACCATGTTATGCTTATATGATCGATAGAACGACAATTACTGTACTTATTACACTCACTATTATCAATCTAACTCATATTATTAGCCACATTATGCTTATATGATCGATAGAACGATAATTACTATACTCATTACTCTTATTATTATCAATCCAACTCATATTATTAGCCATATTATGGTTATATGACCGACAGAACGACAATTACTATACTCATTACTCTTATCATTATCAATCTAACTCATATTATTAGCCATATTATGCCTATATGATCGAAAGTACGACAATTACTATACTCATTACTCTTATTATTATCAATCTAACTCATATTATTAGCCATATTATGCTTATATGATCGATAGAACGACAATTACTATACTTATTACACTCGCTGTTATCAATCCAACTCATATTATTAACCATATTATGCAGATATGATCGATAGTACGACAATTACTATACTCATTACTCTTATTACTATCAATCTAACTCATATCATTAACCATATTATGCAGATACGATCGATAGAACGACAATTACTATACTTATTACACTCACTGTTATCAAGCCAACTCATATTATTAACCATATTATGCAGATATGATCGATAGTACGGCAATTACTATACTCATTACTCTTATCATTATCAATCTAACTCATATTATTAGCCATATTATGCCTATATGATCGAAAGTACGACAATAACTATACTCATTACTCTTATTATTATCAATCTAACTCATATTATTAGCCATATTATGCTTATATGATCGATAGAACGACAATTACTATACTTATTACACTCGCTGTTATCAATCCAACTCATATTATTAACCATATTATGCAGATATGATCGATAGTACGACAATTACTATACTCATTACTCTTATTATTATCAATCTAACTCATATCATTAACCATATTATGCAGATACGATCGATAGAACGACAATTACTATACTTATTACACTCACTGTTATCAAGCCAACTCATATTATTAACCATATTATGCAGATATGATCGATAGAACGACAATTACTATACTTGTTACTCTTATTATTATCAATCTAACTCATATTATTAGCCACATTATGCTTATACGATCGATAGAACGACAATTTCTACACATATTACACTTACTATTATCAGTCTAACTCATATTATTAACCATATTATGCAGATATGATCGAAAGTACGTCAATTACTATACTTATTTCTCTTACTATTATAAATCTAACTCATATTATTAGTCATATTATGCGTATATGATCGATATAACGACAATTACTATACTTATTACACTCACTATTATCAATTTAATCCTATTAATAGCCATATTATGCTTATATGATCGATAGAACGACAATTACTATACTTATTACTCTTATGATTATCAATCTAACTCATATTATTGGCCATATTATGCTTATATGATCGATAGAACGACAATTACTATACTCATTACCCTTATTATTATCAATCTAACTCATATTATTAGCCATATTATGATATTATGATCGATAGGACGACAATTACTATACCTATTGCACTTACTATTATCAATCTAACTCTTATTATTAACCATATTATGCTTATATGATCGATAGTACGACAATTACTATACTCATTACTCTTATTATTATCAATCTAACTCATATTATTAGCCATATTATGCTTATATGATCGATAGAACGACAATTACTATACTTATTACACTCACTGTTATCAATCCAACTCATATTATTAACCATATTATGCAGATATGATCGATAGTACGACAATTACTATACTCATTACTCTTATTGTTATCAATCTAACTCATATTATTAACCATGTTATGCTTATATGATCGATAGAACGACAATTACTGTACTTATTACACTCACTATTATCAATCTAACTCATATTATTAGCCACATTATGCTTATATGATCGATAGAACGATAATTACTATACTCATTACTCTTATTATTATCAATCCAACTCATATTATTAGCCATATTATGGTTATATGACCGACAGAACGACAATTACTATACTCATTACTCTTATCATTATCAATCTAACTCATATTATTAGCCATATTATGCCTATATGATCGAAAGTACGACAATTACTATACTCATTACTCTTATTATTATCAATCTAACTCATATTATTAGCCATATTATGCTTATATGATCGATAGAACGACAATTACTATACTTATTACACTCGCTGTTATCAATCCAACTCATATTATTAACCATATTATGCAGATATGATCGATAGTACGACAATTACTATACTCATTACTCGTATTATTATCAATCTAACTCATATTATTAACCATGTTATGCTTATATGATCGATAGAACGACAATTACTGTACTTATTACACTCACTATTATCAATCTAACTCATATTATTAGCCACATTATGCTTATATGATCGATAGAACGATAATTACAATACTCATTACACTTATTATTATCAATCCAACTCATATTATTAGCCATATTATGGTTATATGACCGACAGAACGACAATTACTATACTCATTACTCTTATCATTATCAATCTAACTCATATTATTAGCCATATTATGCCTATATGATCGAAAGTACGACAATTACTATACTCATTACTCTTATTATTATCAATCTAACTCATATTATTAGCCATATTATGCTTATATGATCGATAGACCGACAATTACTATACTTATTACACTCGCTGTTATCAATCCAACTTATATTATTATCCATATTATGCAGATATGATCGATGGTACGACAATTACTATACTCATTACTCTTATTATTATCAATCTAACTCATATCATTAACCATATTATGCAGATATGATCGATAGAACGACAATTACTATACTTATTACTCTTATTATTATCAATCTAACTCATATTATTGGCCATATTATGCTTATATGATCGATAGAACGACAATTACTATACTTATTACACTCACTGTTATCAAGCCAACTCATATTATTAACCATATTATGCAGATATGATCGATAGTACGGCAATTACTATACTCATTACTCTTATTATTATCAATCTAACTCATATTATTAGCCATATTATGCCTATATGATCGAAAGTACGACAATAACTATACTCATTACTCTTATTATTATCAATCTAACTCATATTATTAGCCATATTATGCTTATATGATCGATAGAACGACAATTACTATAATTATTACAATCACTATTATCAATCTAACTCTTATTATTAACCATATTATGCAGATATGATCGATAGAACGACAATTACTATACTTATTTCTCTTACTATTATCAATCTAACTCATATTATTAGTCATATTATGCGTATATGATCGATATAACGACAATTACTATACTTATTACACTCACTATTATCAATTTAATCCTATTATTAGCCATATTATGCTTATATGATCGATAGAACGACAATTACTATACTCATTACTCTTATTATTATCAATCTAACTCATATTATTAGCCATATTATGCTTACATGATCGATAGAACGACAATTACTATACTTATTACACTCACTATTATCAGTCTAACTCATATTATTAGACACATTATGCTTATATGATCGATAGAACGACAATTACTATACTCATTACTCTTATTATTATCAATCTGACTCATATTATTAGCCATATTATGGTTATATGACCGACAGAACGACAATTACTATACTTATTACTCTTATTATTATCAATCTAACTCATATTATTAGCCATATTATGCTTATATGATCGATAGTACGACAATTACTATACTCATTACTCTTATTATTATCAATCTAACTCATATCATTAACCATATTATGCAGATATGATCGATAGATCGACAATTACTATACTCGTGACTCTTATCATTATCAATCTAACTCATATTATTAGCCATATTATGCTTATATGATCGATAGAACGACAATTACTATACTTATTACACTCACTGTTATCAATCCAACTCATATTATTAACCATATTATGCAGATATGATCGATAGTACGGCAATTACTATACTTATTACACTCACTATTATCAATCTAACTCATATTATTAGCCACATTATGCTTATATGATCGATAGAACGATAATTACTATACTCATTACTCTTATTATTATCAATCCAACTCATATTATTAGCCATATTATGGTTATATGACCGACAGAACGACAATTACTATACTCATTACTCTTATCATTATCAATCTAACTCATATTATTAGCCATATTATGCCTATATGATCGAAAGTACGACAATTACTATACTCATTACTC